>NW_028281060.1:902500-1202500 GCF_059751285.1 Brachycentrus maculatus | reverse complement strand
AATAAAAATTATGTTAACAATGTAAAAATACGCAATACGGAACCAAATTTGTGCATTGATTGAAGTGATTATCTTTAAAAGATTGAATTACAAAACTGAATATAGTATAGTATATAATATACCACTTTTCTTAATGAAGTATTTATTTAATTTGATCGCCCATCTAATGAAGAGTTCACGCAATTTTGAAAAGGCTGGGTGTAACTAACATCAATTGTAAGGTAGGGGAAAGGAAATTGAGATTGTTTGGGCACATGGAATGTAGAGAATCTGGACATATTGTAAACCAAACGATCACCATGAATCTTCCTCGTAAGATATCTAGAGGTCTAAAAAATTCATGGATGCTACAGAAAGATAACATGATTCCGTGGCATAGCCTAGGTGATGTTGTATATGGTAGAAGGACCTACAACCTGAGCATGAGGAGAGCTGATCTAGATCTAGTGAAGGAGCTTTGATATCATGTTAACAAAAAATATGACTTCAAACATAAACAACCATATTTAAAAAATAACTTACTTAAAATGCAACACATAAAAAAAATTCATATAAATATCTCTTCAATTTTCAATGAGCTTTACTGCAATAGTAAATAGGACACTGCCTCAGATAAAACAGTGTTTAATTCCAGTCCACGCTTTAGAGTAAATGTGTTTTTATTTGCATATTTCCAGCGCCAGCACGAGCGTTCCAAGGAGCAGGAGAAGATTGAGAAGCAGCGCCAGATGCCCTTCCACATGCACATCAACCTGGAGTTGCTGGAGTGCGTGTACCTGGTCTCCGCCATGCTCATCGAGATCCCATACATGGCCGCTCATGAATTCGATGCCCGCAGGCGCATGATCAGGTTAGTTTTCTCAAATTTAGTTTCAACTAAAACCTTCACATATCTTGCACTAAAGGTTAACAGTAAAGTATGTAATAGTCATTGACATGTCTTGCTCTAAGTGAACTTGTGCACTTCACGGAATTTTACCGTCCGGCAGTCGGGTTTTGAAAAATAAAAGCGACTACGACAGTTTAGCGTGATCGAATTTACGCGCTACGTGTTCACGCACCGATCCGAAGACTAATGGACAAATGCACAAGCCAATCCAAGCCAATCATCGTTTTATTATGCTAACTAAAGGGCGAACGGTAAAATTCCGTGTAGTGCACAAATGCCCTAAAGGTTAATAATAAAGTATGTAATAGTCATTGACAAATCTTGCACTAAAAGTCAAGTTCAAAATATGTAAGTCATTGACAAATCTTGCACTAAAGGTCAACTTCAAAGTATGTAATAGTCACTGACAAATCTTGCACTAAAGGTCAAAATTAAAGTATGTAATAGTCATTGACATATCCTTCACTAAAGGTTAACAATTGGTTAGTTAGTTACTTAACTACAGCTCCCTTGAGGTGATAATTCACACAAAAAAGTGTTCTACGTCTTCCAAGTCGAAATTGCCACCTTTAAACCGTGCAAACCACTTCTGGCACGTTCGATAGCTAGAGCATGGTCGCCATAAACCTCCACTAAAATACAATGTCTTTCGGTAGCACTTTTCTTCATGTTAAAGTAATGAAGAAGAACTTTATCTGTCACAAAGACATTTTGAAATGAATAGAAAAAATTGTTGTTTACGCTTCAACAAAATGTCATATCGCTCACTCCTTTCAAGAACGTCATAAATCAAAAATCGTCAATTTCCAGTTGTGCATGTTTTCGGAATGCCCAGAAAATTTACTTTATCCCGGCAAAAGAGGTATATTTTTAACTTAATATTTACCCGCTACAGGGCAGAAAGTGTTGTTTTTGCATTTTGAAGAAAAGGTATCGTTTAATCATTTTTTTAAACATACTAAATATTTTTCAAATGGAGAAAAAACCTTCAGGTTTTCCCTAAAAAGATCTATTGCACAGTAATAAGTGGCTTGATATTTATTTTTAATACATTGTATTATATTTTTAAACTTTAAAAACGATCTCCTGAAAAATCAAGATTTTCGATCTATGACGTTCTTGAAAGGAGTGAGCGATATACTGAAAAACATGCGCAATGACAGTAGCTTTCAAATTAATATAGTCACAGATGAACACGACGCAAAATAATACTATTAACTCTTAGAAAACAGCACAAATTAATACATACACCCAATATTATAAGTGATTTTGTAACCCCGCAGTAAGACGTTCTACCAGAACCTGCGCGCGTCGGAGCGGCAGTCGCTGGTGGGCCCCCCGGAGAGCATGCGCGAGCACGTGGTGGCCGCCGCCAAGGCCATGCGCCACGGCAACTGGCAGCTCTGCCACACCTACATCGTCAACCCCAAGATGAACGCCAAGGTAGGAACCTATTTCCCACTCCTTGATAATCTACTCGTAGAGGGCACTGCAGTGGCGATCCGATATTTTAATGGCAAAAATAATAGGTTTTTGGAAGAAAAATATTTTTATTATTTACTTAAAATTAGTTTGTCTGCCTCCATAGTGTAGTGGTTAGCGCGCTGGCTACCATGCTGGAGGTCCCAGGTTCGATTCCCAAGAGGGTCAAAATAAATATTAGTGATTTTTCAGTCTAATATTAATTTAATATGACCCTGGACTGTTTGTTACCTGAAGCGGAGGGCTGATCACTTTCCTTTCGCTTTCCTTTGTGTATTTAACGATCAAGATAACACTGCTTCTATATGATGCAGTGCCCTATGCACCATTGGTGTGCGGATTAGCGTTAGAAGAAGAAGAAGAAAATTATTTTTACCATTCACTGACCATACTCAGGAAAACTTCGATATGCCGGACTGACCTGGGAGAAAGCCAAGGAAATGGCGAAAAAGAAGTTTTGTTTATTTTTTAATATTATTGATAAATCGGAACTTAGCACAACCTCTCAGCTTGACCGCCAAAATACACTGGTGTCATTGTCGGTATATCGACGGGCTACGCTTTTAGAAAAGTATACTAGAGTCGATAATTCGATTCTCAGCACTATTAATGTTGAAATTGAAGTGTTGAAAGTGGACAGGAAGACAAGACAGTGTTGCCAGACTGAGATACAATTCTCACAACGTGCATTCAAGCCATCTATCTATAGCTCTACTTTTTAAGTACCTAACTCTGTTTATTATTTAATTTACTGTATTAATTTCCACACAGTGAACACCATCTTAATTGATTTGTTTCATCTCTTTCAGGTGTGGGATCTGTTCTACCAAGCGGACTCTGTGCGCTCTATGCTTCTCCGCTTGATCCGCGAGGAAGCCCTACGCACGTACCTGTTCACGTACAGTAACGTGTACGCCTCCGTGAGCCTCAAGGCCCTTCAGGACATGTTCCAGCTGCCGGCGCCGGCCGTACACTCCCTCGTCAGCAAGATGATCATCGGTGAGACTTGGAAACCATTTCTTAGCACCCAGAACTAAAATAATTCCTAGGAATTATTCATATTGTTTTTTGACATCTCATCAAAGATGAAGAAGAATATAGAAGTCTGGGCATTTACGGGGCTAACGACCGTCATACTCTGGTTTAAGTGATCACTTTACACACGTGTAACATTCACCAATTCTACCCATTATTGACGACCACACTACTCAAATTCTTGGAAGTTCTATATATATATTAACCAATTTAGAAACCTTGTTCTTGAATCACTAGAACTTCACTAGAGACATCTATTGGTGAGATGTTGTTTACAGTGACATAGGTTACCGTTGGCGATAGTTATAGCCACTGTAACAAGTGAAAACGAAAACCAGAAGCAAAAAATAAAAAAAAATAAGCCAATCTTCCAGAAGAGGAGACCGAGATGAAGGCGTAATAGAACATCAGCTCCTCTGTTTTCTCTTCCAGACTCCTTCCTACTCAACGCTCCAAGACGATTAATGAGTTTTTTTTATTTGTCATTTTCCCTTTTTTATTTTTATAATTTCAAATCATCGAGTGTTTCAAATTATTGTTTTTGAAAAAACGACAATCATTCCATATCGTGAGTTCTACGTGCTTATACATAAAGATGTTGATTTTTTGTTAGAGTTACGAGCTATTATGTACGATTTCCATACTACATAGTACGAACTGGGGTCTTTCTCTACCCTACTTCTGATTTCGTGTAATTTTTAAATGATGAATACAGGAAGCTTCATTTAATTTTTTCACTCAAACCCTTATCCGCACCCCAATGGTGCATAGGGCACTGCATCATACAAACGCAGTGTTATCTTGATCAGTAACACATGAAGGAAAGGTGATCAGCCCTCCGCTTCAGGTACCAGTCCAGGGTAATATGGAATAAATATTATAGTGAAAAAATCCCTTGTATTTATTTGACCCCCCTGGGAATCGAACCCGGGACCTCCAGAACGGTAGCCGAGTGTGCTGACCATTATACTACGGAAGCGGACATGCGCTGGGTAGGACGTGGAATTTATGACTCACATGGCTGGGAGTTACGAGCCATGATGTATGATTTCCATACATATGAACTGGGGTCTTTTGCTACCCTACTTCGGATCCCGTATAATTTTTAAATGATCATTACAGGAAGGTTAGCGTGTAGATACCTGTACGATTATTGTTTGTCTCCCGTTCAGGTGAAGAGTTGCTGGCCAGCATGGACGACCCGAGCGGCTGCGTAGTGCTGCACCGCTGCGAGCCGTCCCGCCTGCAGGCGCTGGCCCTCCAGCTCACCGACAAGCTCTTCAACTTCGTGGACTCCAACGAGAGGATCTTCGAGATGAAGCAGGGCGCCTTTTTCCAGAGGGGGGGGAACCAGGTACGAGTAAGAATACCTTTTATATCATTCATTATTCTGTCTCTTCATTCTATCATTCATTATTCTGTCTCGTCATTCTATCATTCATTATTCTGTCTCGTCATTCTATCATTCATATTTCTGTCTCTTCATCATATCATTCATTATTTTTATTTTTATTTTTATTTTTATATTTTTGGGATTTTTACAGCCACAACAAAACAATATACAACAACAATTAACAAATCAACAGCCATTTACAAAAATCCACCGATAATGTTATTCTTATGAAAGTAATGTTGGTTGCTGTGAGTGCGTGTGTGTGTGTGTGTGTATAGTACCTATTCCATGTAAGTGTTGACATACATCATACAACAAACAGGGATTGTAAACAGTAGGCTTCTTGAATAAACGCTAACGATTAATTATTTACCTAATTTCTTGCTTATGTCTGTTTTTATCGATTTAGTGCTTTTCCCAAATATCATTCTTCTTCTAACTCCCATTCAGACTCAGTGGGGTGTAAAATACTGCATCGTTAGCATATGTATGAGGAGATGCATGAACGTAGAAGAGGCGAAGAATGTTTGTAAAGACAGAATGGTGTGGCGTTCTATTCTCTCTTCCTACCCCTGCGAAAAGTGGCGTGATGGTTTAATTAGTTCGTTTGTTAGTGTTGATTCTGTAAGTGCTATAAAATACTTTAGCAAAATAAGGATGAAAGTAGACTGAATGCAGACAAAATGCGATCCCTCGGACGAATCTGCCGAAATTGTAGAAATTATTTAGTTTTTTGTTCCTGTCTACCTTGTTATTACTCATTTTCTATCTCTTTTCTTATTTTCTTCTCATAGTCATATAATGATACTATTATTGCCTGGCTGAATAGTTTCAACAACATGCAAACTTGATAATTCTCAATGGTTGGCTCAAATTTTGCTAGCTATGTGGCAATAAGCCCTTTAACATAAACATATATATATATATATATATATATATATATATATATATATATATATATATATATATATATATATATATATATATATATATATATATATATATATAAAACCCTTATCCGCACCTAATGGTGCATAGGGCACTGTGTCATATAAACGCAGTGTTATCTTGATCGTTTACACATGAAGGAAAGGTGATCAGCCTTCTGCTTCAGGTACCAGTCCAGGGTAATATTGAATAAATATTACAGTGAAAAAATCACTTATATTTATTTTACCCCCCTTGGGAATCGAACCCGGGACCTCCAGAACGGTAGCCGAGCGTGCTGACCATTACACTACGGAGGCGGACAAAACATACTTATTACGATTTAACCTTGAACATACTTATTGATTAGACCTTTAACATACTTGTTGATTATCTGATATGCTGCATTGAATGCTGTTCCATATATTTTTTTAATTTCATTTTATTAAAGCTATGCAAAAGTAATTTCAGACCAATTTGTAATGTGCTTAAACTCAAGACTTCAAATCATTTTTATTTTATGTATTAAAGTTGTATTTTATTATTTAAAAAAAAACACATCAAAATCAATTTTGTGACAATTGTTTCGCCTAGTTATGGCATTTAAAAATGCCATACACAATGCCAAAATGTCAGAAACAATTGTCACAAAATTGATTTTTATGTGTTTTTTAAACAATAATATACAACTTAGTAGACTCAAAAAATCAGTAAATCAGATTTAACACATAAATTAAAATGGAGTTCTACAAATTAAACGCCAAATCTATAAATAAATAATTTTTAGTTAAATTTCATATGTTTATACACTGCAGTAGTTCACGCATAATAGTGAAATACTGCAGAGTGTTATTGCGTTCCTAAAACATGTCTTCTCTTTTCAGGGTGGTGGACGCGGCGGGGAGCGTGGGAGGGGCGGGGGTGGAGGGGACGGGGGGCGCCGGGAGGGGGGGCGCGAGGGGGGGTGGCAGCGGAGGGGGCCCCGGGGCGGCGGCGGTGGGGGGCGGAGGCACCACGAGGACAGGCAGCATGATAACCAAGACTATTAGAAACAGCCATCCGGAACTCACGCACACAGACCATAAACTCGCCGACCACGGACTTGTAGACCATAGACTTACATACCATAGACTAACATACCATGGACATGAAGCCCGCAAACTCACAGACCACAAACAAAAGTACCAATTTCTCTACAATACAGAAGATGTTCAAGATTCGCCTACTAATAAAGTAAAAATATCAGCTCATGGAAAAAACATAAGACAACATGATTTAGTTATTCAAAAAGACAAATTTGTCAGGATGCGGAGACCTATTAAACAACGCTCGAGATATAACAATGGCAGTAATGACGTTTCAAACAAGAAAGAATTTTTAACAGAAAACTGTCATGATTTTTATCCTTCATTCAAAAAACCTACTGGAGAAATAAAAAATCAAGATAAACAGAATGGAATCGTTGAGCGTTTAGAAATACCTCCCGCTCTATCCGCACAGATCAAGGTTGATCTTTCAAGTATTTATTTTAAAGTCTGGCGGATTGTTTATCCAAAATGCTTTTTGGACAAAATATTTTTTCACATTTGTTTTTTCTTTCCCCCCTTTTGCCATATTACTTCCTAAGCGGGCAGGCAGAGAGTAGTAGATTCTTAGTAAAACAACGAATTTCCCACTCTTTGCCTGCCCGCAAAAAATTTACCCATCGATGTTACACAAATATTTTCTTTGTAATTACAGTGAGAAGTGTACACATTTCGTATTAAGGTGCTTAAAATAATGTTTTGGCATCTCATGTTTTTGTGTATATTGTTTTCTGTAATATTCTTTATTTCTGTTACCATTTAAATCTTGATTGGAAGACATTGGAATATGTTATGTCGCTTGCAGATTATTATGTACATTTTTGTACTATTAATCTAATTGTAACTGGATTTTTATAAATGGTGATATTTAATAAAACAAATGTATCAATAATTTGGTGTTTTATTGGAATGTGCAATATGATTATTTGGAAGTGCCGAATTCAAAGCAGTGATATTTTTTGTACTGTCCAAAATATATGCGATATAACATTTGCCTCTAGCAATTTGGTGTGATAGAATAAAATCTAAAAAATTTGAGCACAGAAATAGTTTTAGGCATAAAAGCAGGTCGCAGGCAGAAAATGGTGAGAACAAATTATATGACCTTTTTTGTTTAACAAGAGCAGTCATATAAATAATGGAATAATTAATTCTGTAATTTTTTTGGATTAATATATAATAAGAACAAATGTAGTTTGTTCCAACCATCCAGATGGTTATTTATGTTAGTACCTAACTTTTTTAAATAATATTTCATGAGCGCCGGATCTCGTACCCCCTTTAGGGCGTTTGTGCACTATCCGGAATTTTACCGTCCGGCAGTCCGGTTTTGAAAAATTAAAGTTACTACAATAGTTTAGCGTGATCAAATTTACGTGCAACGTGTTCATGCACCGATCCGAAGAAAGATGGACAAAAGTACAAGCCAATCTGCCTTCTTCCGACACCTCTTCGACCCTCGATCTCTTACCATTGATGATCAGTTTGTAGTAGCTTGTACTTTTCTCTCTGAGCACGTGTCTCAAATAGGACACCTTCCGGGTTTCAATATTCAATATTAGTTCCCTATTCATTCTTGCTCTTTGGAGAACTCTTGCATTGCTAACCATGTCCGTCCAGGGTATTGAAAATATGTTCAAATAAAGTCAAATACTCTCATTATTGCAACAACTGGGTAGAAAATATTGAAACTTCTGTACTTGATGATTAAATTATCAAAATATTAGATGTATAGATTTTATGTTTATCGCTGTTATTTTTTAATCAATTGATCATATAACACACAACTTGGTCAGCAAATAATAATGAACAGTGGCAAATAAATAAAGTACGGCATTAATGAAAAAATAGCAATTACTTTAAAAAATATATATGTAATAACTTTTTTTAAATATTTCTATTCACCCCATTCAACGATACCAGATAAAAAATTTAATCTGGCAATTAAAAAAAAAAACATTTGGCAACATTATTTTGCGATTTTTAAAATTGAATGTCAAAGTAAAGTTGTCAAAATTGCTTCGGTTTACCCGGTTTACCGTCTGTCAAAATCAAAATTGGAAGGTATTCGTGGATAAGCCGTTCCATTTTTGTGAAATTGAATTCAAATATTCAAAGCAAAATGCCCAAACCGGTTCCGTTGTTCGGTTGTTCAAAATTCAACAAAAGGATTACTTCGAGAAAAATGTCGGGACGTTCGGAAAATTCAATCGTAACAAATTTAGCGAAACAGAAAATTGAAGTTTTAAAAAATCCTATTCAGTCGGAATCGGACAAAAAAGAATATAAGTGCGTAAACAATAAATAAGATCGATTGGTGAATTATTGGTTTTTTATTAATGTTAATTTTTGTTGTTATTTTCAGAGTTATTACATTGCAAAATGGTCTCCGAGCTCTTTTGATAAGCGATTTGAATTCTAAGAAGGGGAAATTCTTCGACGTCGAGACGCTAGTTTCGCAGAAATCCGACGATGAAAGTGATGATGAAGAATCTGGAAGTGATAGTGAAGGCAGTTATAGTGAATCTGAGAGTGATTCCGAGGGAAGCGAAGAAAGTGACGACGATGGAGAGGGAGGCGGAGAGCTGTCGGATGAAGGAGGAAGGAAAAATAACGATTCAGGAGATGAAAAAATGGTAAACTTTTTGAATTACTTCTGTAATATACATAACCATAAGATACATATGGTTTATACATAACCTCAATCCGTTAACTTCTTAGTATATATTTTTACTTTTGACAACAGCAATTTTTTTCCGGTAAAATTTTAATTTGAACAAACTGATATCGCTGTCAGTGCCTTGTATATTAAACTTTATAAAATAAATCTTATAAAATAAACTTTCCGTATTAATTTTCTCATTGTTTTTCATACATTTTCAACTATGAATTGTTTCATTTAGAGAACGAGAAAGAATTTATAAAATGTATTGATTCGAAGATATCTTACATTATCAAAACTATTTTATTATTAGGATTTACAAAAGAAGCGATTTCTAATTTTAGACTTTCTTACTTTAAAAACAAAATTGATTTGTATTTTTCATAATATTACGCATTTATGTATTTTGATTATAAGTTTCGTAGCAAAAACAAATGCTATTGTAAAACTCATTAAAAAAAAAAAAAAGATTCAGTGTTACCAATATTAGAATGATTAAAAAGTATTAATTGTAGCATAATCAAGGCAGTACTGAAAAGTACCTACTTATACGAAGAAAAAAAAACTTAAATTTCGGTGCTCTTTCAAAGTTATTTTGAAATGTGATTTATTTCCAGGCGGCGTGTGCCCTTTGCATTGGAGTCGGGAGTTTCAGTGATCCAAAGGAGATTCAAGGCCTCGCTCATTTCGTAGAACACATGGTATTCATGGGGAGTAAGAAGTTTCCCAAGGAAAATGACTTTGATTCCTTTATCAAGGTTTGTCCCCAGGGTGTTTATTTTGTGTTCCTGTCTCAGGCAGCTGTAAACAGCGCCTCAACTGTTCTAATATTCAGATAGTTCTCCCCCTTACTTGATATTAATTTATTCCTGTTTATTACATTTATTTACATATGTATAATATTGACACAAAAAAAAATCATTGATAAATTTGACGCTTTTCTCTTAATCTTTCGAACAGTAAGATAGTTATGAAATGAATGAGTTTTTTGTACAAATTTTTAATACAAAAACCATGTTTTCAAATTGAATATGAACATTTTAAACATATGCCACACATATAATCTATACATCGTTTTGTCGCACATTCTTCTGAGAGATCGCATTTCGACTGCATTCAGTCTACTTTCATCCTTCTTTTGCCAACTCCATGTTTCACTTCCATACATTAGAGTTGGAACCAGGACTCCGTTGTGCACTGCCAGTTTAGCTTCCGCTGATAGGTTTTTATTTGCTATAACTGATTTCAGTGCACCATTCACTTTGTTCCCAGCATTCACTCTCCTTTCTATGTCTTTATCAATCTTTCCATCCCTAGAAAATATACTACCCAAATACACTAAATCATCTACCTGTTCCAAAATCTCTCCGTTTACCAATATTTCACATTCAGATCTGCATTCTTCTCTTTCAAAAACCATAATTTTGGATTTGCTAACATTCATCAATAAATCACTTTCCTTGCACACATTATACACTTTTGTCACCAAAAAATGACATGACCATATGCGACAAAATGATGTATGATAGATGTGCGAATAGTGAAATAAGGAAGGAATGCAAAGCTGAGATAAGCATTATCGATAAAATTAAGAAAGGTGTGTTGAGATGGTTTGGACATTTAGAACGAATGAGTGAGGAAAGAACGGTAAAACAAATTTATGAGGCGAATGTTATTGCGAAAAGAAGCAGAGGAAGACCGAGAAAACATGGCATGATCAGGTATGCCAAATACTTGAAAGTGGTCAGGTTAGGAGTCGTAACAATCGGCGGGTATGTTTGAGGAGATGCATGAACGTGGAAGAGGCGAAGAATGTTTGCAAGGACAGAGTGGTGTGGCGCTCTATTCTCTCTGCCTACCCCTGCGGAGAAGCGGCGTGATGGTTAGTTAGTTAGTTAGTTACAGAATAATCCAGTGTCATGATTGAAAAATTAAAAACCTTTGTTTTTAATATGTCTGTCGGTGCAGACAACAAAGTTTTTTTAAAGGGAGTATGTAAGTCAGGTCATTTACATTTACAGTTTTTTTTATAATCGATAAATAAATGCAATAGTCAATTTGAAATCTTCACTGCGGTCCAAATATGGGGCTATGCGCTATCTGACTCGTATTTATGGCCTCTTGGTTTACCCTTTCCAAGTTACCATAAACCTGTCCAGGAGTGAGTTTTTTTTATAAATATTTTTTACTTTTTATAATTTTATATCATAGTCGTTGCTATAAGCAATATATTTTCTTGAATTAAAAAAACATTTACACCAGTAAACATGATTTATTGAAACATAGATAATTTTGACATAAATCATGTTTTAAACATGTTTTGATATAAATCATGTTTTGTATTGGTCGTACATATACGACCATACCCTGGATAGGTTAATAAATACTATTTTCTTGCAGTTAATAAATACTTTATTAACTAAAGAAAACGTTTGTCGGCTTATTTCATATTTTAAAAGAAATGATTTTGAAAAATTTGTCAACTTATTTGATATTTTAAAAGTGACAGCTTCAAAACCAGCCAGTATGGCGAAAAACTGCCCACTTCGTGGAGTTGTTTTAGGCAAAGTTGGGAACAAACATCTACCGCATTCTCATTGAGGTCTATTTATATTTTACGATTTTAGAAAAAAGGAGGATCGGACAATGCCTCGACTGACTGTGAAATAACCACCTTCTACTTTGAGATACAAGAGAACCATCTGGAGGAAGCCATGGACAAGTTCAGCCAGTTCTTTGTGTGCCCACTCATGAAGCAGGAGGCCATGCAGAGGGAACGAGAGGCCATCGAATCGGGTATTTGTTTTCATTTATTTGATTTTTAGCAGTTTGTCCGTGGGGTACTGACCCATCGTTCAGAAAATATCACAATGCCTTCTTTAGTCTGTCTGAAATTTCGCTACTCTCAAAAATGCTCTTACTACACTTTTGTGGAATTAGTACTGGAATTAACTTGGTGGTTTAAGTACCGTAGAATGGGGCTAATCGAACTTTGATGTATTACTTGAGCCCAGTACAAAAAATATTTAGATCTGTATTTGGTCTACAATAATGAACGTATCGACATGATTCATTGTTTCCCTGACAGGTGACACTTATTGTCACGATACGTTCATTATTGTAGACCAAATACAGATTTTTTTTTTGTACTGTGCTCAAGTAACACATCAAAGTTCAAGTAGCCCCGTTCTACGGTAAATCACTCGGCACTCTAACTGAATTTCTGTGATGCTTGGCATCCTTCTATAAACACATTGTTTGCGGGCAGTTTTTCATCAACCCCAACTGTAACTATACTCGGACAGACTGCTGCCCGACCCTCAGTATACTTATCACAAGTAACCGCAAACCCAATTTCCTTCTGTACAAATTTTTTTTACGTCTCTGGCGCTCTGCCAAAAGAAAGCAAATATTAATTTATTTTGCAAAACATATTACATACATAAGTCATATATATATATATATAATATTCCCAATGAGTAATTTCTATTTCTCATTTTGGGACATGGGATTAAGGTTAACAAGACTGGAACACAAATAATAAAGTTACAAAAAAGATTTTTTTTAAATAACCAAATCTAATACATGGCAAAATATAAAAACAATAAACAGGTATAATAAATAGGCATAAGAATCATATTTAATATAAACAAATGAGAAAATATAAAAAATGAGAAAATATAAAAAAACATAAGGTAAAAACAAAATAAGAAAATATGACTAAACACTACATATATATCTTTCTGTAAAGTTTATTTTTATTTTTATAACATTTAAAAGCATTTCCCGCTCTCTACCAACAGTATGTTAAAGACGCTTTTAAGTGTTTCTGGCAAACAATGGGTTAATAAACTTACTAAGAAAAAAAACATTTTGAATGCTCGGCTGTCCAAACTCAAAACACAGTAAGGGACGTTTTTTTGCATTTTTGGGCTAAGTAGATTCTACTTAGTCCAAAAATGCAAAAAAAACCTACAACAAAAAAAATGTCCCTTACTGTGTTTTAAGTTTGGACAGCCGTGCTTTGTTATTATATTTTGAATTGTCAACGTGCACACTTTTTGTTTGTGCGGTTGTGATGCGATACAGTTGTCGGGTTAGCTAATTTAGTGAGGTACCATTCCAGAGTTTGCGCTGGCAACACCCTCGGACTCGAACCGGCGGGACCAGCTGCTGGCGGGGCTGCTGCCCGTGGGGCACCCCGGGCGCACCTTCATGTGGGGCAACCTGCGCAGCCTCTCGGCCCCCCTGGGGCCCGCCGACCCGGTGCTGCACAAGGCGGCGCACGACTTCCGCAAGCAGCACTACAGCGCGCACAGGATGACTGTCACCTTACAGGTGCGATTCAAATCATCATAGAAGAATACGGAAGTCTGGGTATTTACAGGGCTTACCACCTCTCTGACTTAAGTGTACACTTTATACACAAGTAACATCTCCATTCCACCCTCATGGGTGGATAAGGATCAATCATTTGACGATCTTCTTCTTCTCCGTCTTATTCCTCATTACTGAGGGTTGTAACCCTTGTGGAAGCAATGACTCTTCTCTCTTCTCCAGTTATCTCCAACCACCGAGGTGCCTGCTGCTGTCTTAACTTGATCGGTCAATCGTGTGGGGGATCTTTGACAACCACATGACTCAAATTTCGGATGCTATATTTATGCTTCGATTGACAGCAAATAATAAAATTGATAATGATGTTAAGCGCTTTTCTGGTACATGTGTAGTACAATCCTGGTAACCAAAGGTTTAATTGCGTCGCTGTTATGTGGAAGATTGCTAGTAAAAGATTGCTAGTTTCTTGACTTCGGTTTATTCTATATCTAAGTTACTAGGTAACCTTAAGTGAGTGAGTAACTTAGAGTTGCCTAGGAGAGACTAATCTAGAATAATGCTTTCCAGACCAGGTGGGTATTGACACAATTGTGGCCATGCTGTTGTTACTGCTGTGTCGCCAACATACCCACGTTCCTTGCAGTTGCCAATTGTTTGTTTTAGGCCCGTTTACCTCTTGAGACTCTTGAGAAGTATGTGCTGACCACCTTTGGTCAGATTCCCAACAACAACCAACCGGAGACTGACTTCTCGGCGCACAGCTTCAAGCCGGAAGATGTTTCCCCGGAATTCAACGCCCTCTATTATATGAAGCCCATAAATCAAGTATCAGAGGTAAAAAGTTCAGTGCATAAATCATTCCCCTTAGGGTGAAGACTGACCGGAGCATTTCGTCATAACGTAACATGTTACGATGCGAGCATTCAGGCAGTCAGTACAGCGAACCGAGCGCTCCATCCATAGTTCCGGATGCTCGCTGATGCTCACCGTGAGCGATGTTACGACGTTATGTTACGACGAAATGCTCCGGTCAGTCTCCACCTTTATGTCGATATCTTCTAACCACAGAAAAACCACCTGCTGTCCGGTGACACTACGTTGGTGTCCCGCAAATACTGGTAAGACCATATTAGTGTCAAGCGTAAAACTATTTGATCTGATTAATGTATACAAAATTTTAAATAATATTTTAGACTGTCCCTTATTATTGCAAATGATAAATATTTACGCCCCAACCAAAAACACGAGAAACCGTCATATATTTTATTGTAATAACAGCTGGACAGTGTCTGGATTCAATACTCCTGTACACCGAACGCAAAACCTCGGCAATGATTTCGCGGACCATATTGATATCTGGAATATGTCACTTCCAAACTATAGAGCAATAATAATTACAATATTTCAGGCTAATTAATAATTTCTTATTTTTTATATATTCATCCTTGTTTAGATAAGTACTTTTCGAACCAATAATATATCTATATTTGGTCTACAATAATGAATGTATGGACATGATTCATTGTTTCCCTGACAGGTGACACTTATTGTCACGATACTTCGACCAATACCAGAATCTAAATATTTTTTTTGTACTGGGCTCATGTAACACATCAAAGTTCAAGTAGCCCCGTTCTACGGTAATTAAAAAGAGAAAACATATTATTTTATCATAAAGTAATGTAATATTTTATACAAATTGGCTACAGCTGTTAAGAAAGGAATAAATAAAATAAAAAACTATGTGATGACAAAGACATTATCCAGTATCCTTGAAATTTTGCAAAAATGGTGTGACAGGATTGAGAACTCATGAGAAATGACGTAAATTTAATAAAACTAGACGATTTATGATTTCCCGAAAACCTGGAAAAACCGTCAGCCACAGGCCAAATGATCTGAACCAGCCCTGTTGGCGCCAAACAAAATAATCCTGATTAAATTCAGAACAGTGTTGATTCGGCTCTGCTCTACTTGAATATTTTATTTGTGTATTTTCTTTTCTTCGACAAAATAGCAAGTCGGATAATTTTTATTTCACAACATTTTGAGTGTGTCC
Source organism: Brachycentrus maculatus (assembly GCF_059751285.1). NCBI lineage: Eukaryota > Metazoa > Arthropoda > Insecta > Trichoptera > Brachycentridae > Brachycentrus > Brachycentrus maculatus. Next base: position 1,186,630 of record NW_028281060.1, on the reverse strand, counting down.
AAATACTTGTTCACAAAATCTGGATTATCTCCAATTACAGGAGTAATTTTCATATTATTTTTTGACATCTCATCAAAGATGAAGAAGAATATGGAAGTCTGGGCATTTACGGGGCTTACGACCGTCATAGGCTGGTTTAAGTGATCACTTTACACACGTGTAACATTCACCAATTCTACCCATTATTGACAACCACACTACTCAAATTCTTGGAAGTTCTATATATATGAAGCAATTTAGAAACCTTGTTCTTGAATCACTAGAACTTCACTAGAGACATCTATTGGTGAGATGTTAAGAAGCTTTTTACTAAGCAGAAACCCTTATATTAGTACGTGAAGTCCGAATCCTGGATTACAATCACACACTTGAGAAACGCCAGACATCCATATTCTTCTTCATCTTTGATGAGATGTCAAAAAATATTTTTGTTTATTTCATTTGGCAGATAATGAATTCAGTGGAGCACTGAAAATGTGTGTTTGATTATTGTTTGTTGAGTCATCTGATGCTCACGTTCCAGATTCACCTGACGTGGTGCATGAGGTCCTTCCTGAAGGAGTACCGGGGCAAGCCGCACCAGTACATCTCCTGGATCCTGGGCCACGAGGGAGCCGGCAGTCTGCTCTCCTACCTTAGGAAGAAGTCAGTCCCATCACTATGATAATAATAATAATTATTTCTTTAATGTTTTCCGCAGATACTTTGTGACACATTTTATAATATCTTTATAAAATTAATTAACTTTGTTTCACCACTTTTTTTACTGATACAATTTAACCTACCGATTTCGACAATACCTTGTCATCATCAGGGTTTATTTTAAATCAAAAACATTAAAATACTCTCACCAAAAACTTCCACACACTTTATAAAAATCCTAAATGTAACGACAATACCTTGTCATCATTAGGGTTTATTTTAAATCAAAAACATTAAAATACTCTCACCAAAAACTTCCACACACTTTATAAAAATCCTAAATGTAACGACAATACCTTGTCATCATTAGGGTTTATTTTAAATCAAAAACATTAAAATACTCTCACCAAAAACTTCCACACACTTTATAAAAATCCTAAATGTAACGACAATACCTTGTCATCATTAGGGTTTATTTTAAATCAAAAACATTAATCAAAAATCCTAAATGTAACATTTAGGATTTTTATGGAGTGTGTGGAAGTTTTTGGTGAGAGTATTTTAATGGTTTTGATTTAAAATAAACCCTGATGATGACAAGGTATTGTCGAAACCGGTAGGTTAAATTGTATTAATAAAAAAAAGAAATGAAAACAAAGTTAATTCATTTTATAAAGATATAATAATCCATCCTGCTGTGACTCTAATGCAAACTTTAATTAGAATAAGTTAACCGCTGTTGACACATTAAAAAAATATTTTAGAATATCCACCTCCGTAGTGTAATGGTCAGCACGCTCGCGTACCGTTCTGGAGGTCCCGGGTTCGATTCCCAGGGGGGGTCAAATAAATATAAGTGATTTTTTCACTCTAATATTTATTCAATATTATCCTGGACTGGTACCTGAAGCTGAGGGCTGATCACCTTTCCTTCGTGTGTTAACGATCAAGATAACACTGCGTTTATATAATGCAGCGCCCTATGCACCATTGAGGTGCGGATAAGAGTTTGAATTAATGAATATTTAAGACTCGAAAGTTTAAAAAAAATTATTTCAAGCATATGAAATTTGGAAAAAATAGGTCTAGCTATACTCAAACCAGGTAGGTTGGGATCACAAACTCAGCATTGCTAAGAATTTTTTTTTAAATATGTACTTTTAATTTTCCATTCCTTTCTTGTCTCTTAATCCTTGATGATGCGTTACAGAGTTTGGGCGCTGGGAATTTATACTGGAAATTCGGAATCGGGAATCGATCACACATCTTTACTCTGTTTCTTCACCGTCAGCATCATTCTAACTGCCGAGGGCCTCAAGTTTAAAGAGGATGTAAGTTTTTTTTTTTAATTCTTACGTTATAAATTGCTGGAGTGAATTTCATTTATTTCATCACACACATATTTATTATTTTAAATCTAAGTTTTATTACGAAGTACTCAAATGTTCCTTTTGACTAAACGCAGCATATATTCAATTTTGGTTTGCGTGTTTCTTAGTTTTTGAGATTTTGTGGTTCTACCATTGGTACCTTAAAGGCCGGGGAATGGCCTCAGTGGTATATTCTGTGCTGGACAGAACATTCCTATAAAATGCTGAGAAAAGCCTTCAGGCCCTTAGTGACCTTAGACCCCAAGCCCTTCTTTCCATGTCCCCGTCGTAGGTCCTGGTAATGCAGTTAGAGCCTTTGGCGAAAACTAGCTAACAACGGGAAGGTGACGAAAGGCGATTATCTGGCGGCTAATAACGAGACCCCCCCAGCTAAGGGAAGGAATACACCGCTACAGAAAAACCAGGATCAGCCATCCTTCGGGGCACCCGCCCAGGCCTCGAGAGCGCAGGGTTATTCACCCAGTCTCTTTTAAAAAACTAGATTACAATACTAACATCAAGTCAGCCTCGTACACAAACACCTGACGCACGACTCTATTGTGTCTGTTCATTTTTTCCAATCAGAAGGGAAAAAAAAGACCTTAAATGACTTTATTTTTAGGTTATAGATTCGGTGTTCTCCTATTTGAACTTGCTGCGGGAACAATGCCCCTGTGAATGGATTTTCAATGAAATTCAGGTATGTATTTTATTTTTTTTTATATCAATTATTACTTTAAAATATATTTTTATCTCTCAAAAATTACTGAAATATGTATGCTCAATGATGGACAGAATGGTGAACATTACACAAGTGTGTGAAGTCATCACTTGAACCAGCCAAATGCCAGGCTGTAAGCCCTAGGATGCTCAGACTTCCATCTTCTTTCGTTTAAAAATGATAGATGCTTTGTCTCAAGCTGATACACCTGTAATATGCACTGTAATATGTATTTTTGATTAAAGTTGAGTTTTATTAGAATAAATTTATTTTGAACCGCATTAAACCGAGTGATTTCTTAAGCTGGCAGCCGACAGAAAAGCCTGGAGACAGTTTGTGGACTCCATATGCTCCACCTAGGGAGCGGATATGGTTTATTATTATTTGTGTGTATAATTTTAATTATACTTACAAATAATATAATAAAACCCTTATCCGCACCCAAATGGTGCATAGGGCACTGCGTCATATAAACGCAGTGTTATCTTGATCGTTTATACATGAAGGAAAGGTGATCAGCCCTCCGCTTCAGGTACCAGTCCATGGTAATTTTGAATAAATATTACAGTGAAAAAATCACTTATATTTATTTTACCCCCCTTGGGAATCAAACCCGGAACCTCCAGAACGGTAGCCGAGCGTGCTGACCATTACACTACGGAGGCGGACAAGTAAAAGGTGGACAAATAAACTATACAATAATTTATTTGTCCGTCTTTATAGTGCAATGGTCAGCACGCTCGAGTACCGTTCGATTCCCAGGGAAGTGGGTCAAATAAGTGATTTTTTCACTCTAATATTTATTAAATATTACCCTGGTTTGGTACCTCAAGCGGAGGGGTGATCACCTTTCCTTCATATGTTGACCAGCTCGGTGCTACGAGCGTATTAATGCGCTCTCCAATTCCATGCTCGGCAGGCCGACCATACAAAATGAGCTCTCTCGTTTGAGCTTGTAGCGAGCCAATATCAAATCCAATAGCAATATATTTTTTCATTAGAATATATCGTAGTCGTACAGGAGAAAGTGACCAACTACCAAAACGTAAAATGTTCAGGAGGGCCATTTAAGTCTCTTTTGCTTGGCAAGAAAATGAACACCAATGTAGTTAGTCATTTTTAACTAGTCAATATATTATACTTCCAAGTTTAAAATCCTTTGAGATTTTTTCAGGGCAATATTAAGCTAGTAAGATATCAAATAGTCAATGATCACGTTTTTGTAAAAAAATGCACTTGGTCACTTTCTCCTGTATTACTACGATATAGAAACATCTATTACAAAGATCAAGAAATACTAAAATATTACAATTTACCGATATTATCAAAGTTACAGTCATCTTACCAAAAGCTTTCACATTTTTGTTGAAAAAAATCACAGCCTGCTGGGTACGGCCATATTAATACCTTCCGGCATCGAAAGGGTTAACCATCAAGATAACACTGCGTTTATATGATGCAGTGCCCTATGCACCATAGGCTTTGAAGATAATTTAATATTTAATTGGTGGTATTCGCAGAGCGTGGAGGAAATCAACTTCAAGTTTGAAGAGGAATCCCAGCCGTGTGACAATGTGGAGAACCTTGTGGAAAACATGCATTTCTATCCCCCGGAACATTATATCACGGGAGCGGAGCTCTTCTACGAATACAAGCCGGATGTAAGTACACCATACTTGCTGCATTCTTCTTCATAAGCCCTCCGACCTCCACTGCTGGATATAGGCCTCTTCCCCTTCTTTCCATTTACTCCAGCCGGTTGGTGCTTGCAGCTGGTTTCCCCCACAGCGACTATGTCGTCGGACCATCTCTTTTGGGGCCTTCCAACACCTCTTTTATTCTCCCAAGGTCTCCATCGTAAAATTCTTGAGGTCCATCTTGTGGGGTCCTGTCTTGCAATATGTCGTGCCTTAAGTTTGCATTGCCTTTTTTTTAAATCTTGTCACATTTTGAAATTGCATATATTTTTTAGGATATCAAATATGTACTGGGGTGTATGGTGCCAGAGAAAGTCAACGTTATGATTGTATCTCAAGAGCATCCGGACCCAATAGAGTATGACCAAGTAGAAGAATGGTTTAACACGGAATACAAGAGAATCGGTGAGTATATATAATACATGCTTACTTCATGATCTGTTTTACATCCAACCATGTATTGGTATAGGATTTACTGTATTATTTTGAGAAATAAAAATACTTTGTTTTTTGATCCACTCACATTTTTACTAACCACCAACTAGTTTCGGCAACAAGTTGTTTGCCGAAACTAGTTGGTTGTTAATAAAAATGTGAGTGGATCAAAAAACAGAGTATTTTTATTTCTCAAAATAATATATCAATTTTTTGACATCTCATCAAAGATGAAGAAGAATATGGAAGTCTGGGCATTTACGGGGCTGACGACCGTCATAGGCTGGTTTAAGTGATCACTTTACACACGTGTAACATTCACCAATTCTACCCATTATTGACAACCACACTACTCAAATTCTTGGAAGTTCTATATATATGAACCAATTTAGAATCCTTGTTCTTGAATCACTAGAACTTCACTAGAGACATCTATTGGTGAGATGTAAAGAAGCTTTTTTTAAGCAGAAACTCTTATATTAGTATGTGAGATCCGAATCCTGGATTATAATCACACACTTGAGAAACGCCAGAAAATACCATTTTCATTTTTATTATTAAGCTTATAATTTGACCAGATAATTTATTTCCAGCCTATGACAGTCGTCAGCCCCGTAAATGCCCAGACTTCCATATTCTTCTTCATCTTTGATGAGATGTCAAAAAATTATATGAAAATAACTCCTGTAATTGGAGATAATCCAGATTTTGTGAACAAGTATTTGGACACACTCAAAATGTTGTAAATAATATGTCAATATGATCCACAAAGTTAATGCTTTCAATATTCGAAAAAGGATTTACTGTCTTTAAGAAATTTCAAATATTTTTTCATGATGTACAATTTCCCTTGAATATGTCAACCGACATCCAAAACGTAGCAATATAATACTCAAGTGGTAAAAACAAGTGTTTTATTAATAATTTAATATTTTTTGTTCTCTAGAAATTTCCGCAAAACACATGGATCGCTGGAACACGATCAAACCTTTTGATGAGTTTCATTTACCCGAACCCAATATCTATATCCCGGACAACTTCGATCTCATACCTCTCCCGGCCGAACTCTCCAAGCTGATCGACGAAGTGAATGCCGAGATGAAGAATGCCGCCCCCGCAGCTGACAAATTGCCCGACAAGAAGCCCGCCAAGGGCAGGGATGCCAAGATCGAGGTCCCGGAGTCGGAAGAGTTGAAGGCGAAGAAGTTGGCCATCAAGGCCATCCTGGATGCTCCCCCGACGCTGCTGATCAACGATGGACTCATAGAGCTGTGGTACAAGCCGGACTACAAGTTTCGGCATCCAAACGCCTGCATACATATCAATTTTGTCACTCCGATCATCTCAAAAAGTGCTAAAGAGTAAGTTTTCCTTTGAATCTTCTTCTTCTTCTTTCCATTTTCGCTCCCTAGGTGGAGCATATGGCCAAGTAGCTCTGTCACGCGCCATCTCCTTGGCTTGCTCCCAGGTCAGTCAGACTTTGAATCATTTATGCAAATAATCCTTTTTTGGTCAATAAATCACAGAATATACATACATACATATATTATCACAGAATATACATATACAAATGACTTGTAGGCCAGTTACTAGGTAATTTAAACAGATGAAGAAGAATATGGATATCTTGGCATCTACAGGGCTTATGACCGTTTTGGGCTAGGTTAAGTAACATACGTGTTACATTCACCAATTCTACCCATGATTAACAACCACACTACTAAAATTATTGAAACTCCTAGATGTATTGATCAAACTCGTAACAAGACTACAAACTCAAACAATGTCAAATTAATTCATTAATTTTCATTATTCTTAAAAATACTTATACAGTCCTTACTTAAATTTTATTTTCTTCTTCTTCTTTATCTTGTTGTAGGCCTTGTGGCCTGTTTTTAAGAGGGATTAGCCTCCTGCGATGTTGATTCCTAGCTATCGACCCATCTCTTTGGTGATCTGTCCGGGAGTCGTCTACCATGGGGTTTGCCGTACAGTGCGATGTGGGGGAGTCTGGATGGTTCCATTCTTCTCATATGCGCATACCATTGTCTCCTTCGTTGCCTTCCCCACCTAATGACATCTTCCATCTCGCATATTTCCCTGATCCTGGCATTTCTTATTCTACCTCGAAGACTCTTGCCTGGTATGCTTCTTAGAGTCTTCATTTCTGACACTCTAAGCGCGTTTTTTGTGGCAACAGTGTCCGTTCTACTTTCGATTCCATACGCCATGATGGGTCGGACGCAAGTTTTGTTAATCTTGATTTTGCTGCCGATCTTCATCTCAGGGTTTTTCCATATATTTTATTTTATAACTTAAAATCAATAAACAGTGATTTGTGATCAAGTAAGTACGTTTTTCATTCAAAAGCAATCTTCTAAATTCAAAATGAGTCTATGAGAGCTAGGTATTGATTGATACATCACACATAGAATACTTTGCACCCCAAACGCTTGTATCTCCTTGTATGCCCGTGTCTCCTGACTGTCCAACATCCATGGTTGTAGCGCCTGCCTGATGGACATGTGGTGCCACGTGCTGAAGCAGATCCTCACGGAGAAGCTGTACGCGGCGGACATGGCGGGCCTCTCTCACTCCCTCTTCACTACGGAGAGGGGACTGGTGCTCAAGCTGAGGGGGTACAACCAGAAGCTGCCCGTGAGTCGGAACACCGTCTGTCCCATAGGTGTCTCAACTTGAGCATCTATCGTTTTTTAATGAAAGAAAATTATTTTTCAATAAATCAAGTCAGGCCGGAAGACAAAATAATCAGTGGGTATGTATGAAGATATATATCTCGCTCACTCCTTTCAAGAACATCATAAATCAAAAAACCTGATTTTTCAGGAGAACGTTTTAAAGTTTAAAAATATAACACAATTTATTAAAAATAAATATCAAGCGACTTATTGAACTTTTTACTGTGCAACAGATCTTTTAAGGTAAAACCTGAATGTTTTTTCTCAATTTGAAAAATATTTAGTATATTTAAAAAAATAATTAAACAATACCTTTTCTTCAAAATGCAAAAACAATACTTTCTACCCTGTAGCGGGTAAATATTAAGTTAAAAATATGCCTCTTTTGCTGGGATATAGTACATTTTCAGGGCATTCCGAAAACATGCACAACTGAAAATTGACAATTTTTTATTTATGACGTTCTTGACAGGAGTGAGCGATCTGTCCACCTCCGTAGTGTAATGGTACGGCTACCGTTCTGGAGGTCCCGGGTTCGATTCCCAGGGGGGTCAAATAAAGTTAAGTGATTTTTCACTCTAATATTTATTCAATATTACCCTGGACTAGTACCTGAAGCGGAGGGCTGATCACCTTTCATCATGTGTTTACGATCAAGATCACTGCATTTATATGATGCAGTGCCCTATGCACCATCGGGGTGCGGACTTAGCTTCACATACGGTGTTTAAAAATTATGCGGAATGCATCGAAAAACGTGTCACAATAGATTATAAGAAACAGTGGTATTTGCCAAGTGAAATTTAAAAAAAAAAAAATCTTTCGAATCTCGTGCATATTTAGATTGATTTACAAAATTGATTGTTAAAATGTACACGTGTTTTCATTTCAGATATTGGTAGATGTCATTTCCAAGACGATGAAAGACTATGAAGAGAGTCTCACAGAAGAGCTGTTTAACGCCATCAAAGACATTCAGAGCAAGAACTACCATAACTCCACATACAAGCCGTCCAAACTAGTCAAGTGAGTTCTGGTTTTATTTTCAAGACATAGTATCCAAACGAATTAGTTGATAGACTTCTCACGCTTCGATCGGCTACAACTGCTATGAGCAAAGTGATCTTACCAACTCACAACCAGTGCACGAAATTTATCAGTAATTTAAATTTAAATTTACTACTACTACTACTACTACTACCATCACGCCGTTTCCCCACAGGGGTAGGCAGAAATGATGGAACGCCACACTCTTCTGTCCTGACATATACTCCTCGCCTCCTTCACATTCATACATCTAATCATACACGCCCTCCGATTACTCAGAATTTTGACACCGCCAGATTTTAAGTTCTGATTGATCTGAGCGTGCCAAGTCTTTTTCGGTCGTCCTCGTTCTGTTTTCCCTCACATTCGCCACATATATTTTCTTAGTTATTCTCTCGTTACTTATTCGCTCCACATGTCCATACCACCGTAAAGAACTCTTCCTAATCTGTTCAATTATTTCTTGTTCAGCCGAAATGGTGAGAGTGAGATGATCTTTAGAAGAAAAAACTAATAACGCATTTGTTTGCTAAATCATTTCCACTCTCTCCTTTTCCCCAATTTCAATCGCAGTGAAGCGCCTTTGAGGTAGTATTTTTTGAAAATGGCGCTTTATAAAGTATCCAAATTTATAAGTAAAACACTTCTTTTTTACCACTTATTAGTAAGTATATCGAGTATTATATCGACGGCCCCTACGTAAAGTATTCTATCTGCAAATCTGTTACTTTATGGGAGAGAACTTAGAAGATTTTTTTCAACATATTCTGTTTTATTAATTAATGGTTTATCTGAAATTCTAAACTAGTATTATTTATTCAAAACACGATAAAATAATGTATCAAATCCTTTTAAAACTTTATGCTTTGTCAAAATTAAGTAGTTAGCATTTTAGGAGTTCAGTTCATTTAGAAAATTCGATGTAGATAGCGTCTTATACGCCTGAAAACTAGGCGTAATTTATTTTATATATTTTTTTCTTTGTTTATATTTGTAGATAACGGTCAGTTACATACAAAATCGACCAAAATGTAGTTAGAGCACTTTACTTAGGGCACGTCTATATCGTTACAACTAGTTTCAGAAGCTACAGATGCTTTCATCTACGGCTTTATATTCACACCTGTATATGGAAGCATCTGTGACTTCCGAAACTAGTCGTAACAATATAATACTAAAGTGTTAAAAAAAGGGGTTTTATTTATAATTGAACACATTGTTGGCAGGCAGTTTTTTCACCATGCATTCATTCATTTCAGGGTCGTATACTAATCACAAGTAACCACATACCCGATTCCGATCTGTACAATGTTTTTTGGTGTCTCGCGCTGTAACAAAAGTAAGCAAATGGCACGCTTATAAGCATCCCCCGCTCTCTGCCAACAGTATATAAAGACGCTTTTAAGCGTTTCCCGCAAACGATGCGTTAAGCTAATTTTATGTTATGCTTTGTTTCATTCTTAAACATGGTCAGTTTTTTAAGACATTGCTATAGAAAATTTGGTAAGATTAGTGGAAAACGAAGTTAATTTTACCAATATGATTCCTATCAATATCGATATAGTTAATGATATAGTAAGACCCTGTTTGCACTACTTCCCTTAGTGTTGTTTCAGTGATACATAGCAGTGCTGGTACTTCCCAAAATTGACATGATTTTATTGCTTTCATATCACGGCGCTTTTGACATGGTAAAATACATATCAACATGTGTTTCCCGCAAACAATGTATTAACATTCGACTTGTAGTCTCGGCTGATGGGTTGAATTTTGGAAATCCTGACAGATTATTATTGTGAACCTTCCAGAGATGTCCGCTTCTCGCTGATCCTGCAACAGCACCACACCACCCTGCAGAAGCTGCACGCGCTGGCCGGGGTGACCTTCGAGGACATGCGCGGCGTGGGGGCGCGCTTCCTGCAGCGCCTGCACGTGCAGCTGCTGGTGCAGGGCAACCTGCTGCGCGAGGACGCGCTGGGCGTTGCGTGCACGCTCCGCGAAAACCTCGCCTGGGACCCGCTGCCCGAGGAGGACCGACCCGCGGTACGTCACTCACTCACGACACTCATCTCATAATAGGGTGGCATCAAAGCAAAGCGCTACAAATGAAAATTCCTCCCTTCAAACCCTTATCTGCACCCCAATATAATCCCGTAATATAATGTTCCGGGGGATAGAAATGCATGTTTTCCACAAGTTTCTCCACATTGTCACACGGCTGGGATTCCTCTTCAAACTTGAAGTTGATTTCGTCCACGCTCTGCGAATACCACCAATTAAATATTCAATTATATTCAAACCCAATGGTGCATAGGGCACCGCATCATATAAACGCAGTGTTATCTTGATGGTTAAAACACGAAGATAAGGTCATCAGCCCTCCGCTTCAGGCACCAGTCCAGGGTAATATTGAATAAATATAAGAGTGAAAAAATCAGTTATATTTATTTGCTCCCCCCCCTGGGAATTGAACCCGGGACCTCCAGAACAGTAGCCAAGCATGCTGACCATTACGGTACGAAGGCGGACAAATTTTTATTCAAATTCAGTGATTGCTTTTCAGTGATTGACATTTCTTTATTATAAATTTATGTTAAATAGTATACTTAGTTTTTAACAATCAAACCATGTGAACAAGAACGTCAATAATCTACCTACAAGCACGTAAGTCGGTTATTGTAATTTAAACGCCTTTCTGAGAACACATATCGCTCACTCCTTTCAAGAACGTCATAAATCAAAAAACTTGATTTTTCACGAGAACGTTTTTAAAGTTTAAAAATAAAATACAATGTATTCAAAATAAATATGAAGCCACTTATTGAACTTTTTACTGTGTAACAGATATTTTAAAATAAAACCTGAAGGTTTTTTCTCCATTTGAAAAATATTTAGTATGTTTAAAAAAATAATTAAACAATACCTTTTCTTCAAAATGCAAAAACAATACATTCTGCCCTGTAGCGGGTAAATATTAAGTTTAAAATATCCCTCTTTTACTGGGATATGGTACATTTTCTGGGCATTCCGATAACATACTCAACTGAAAATTGACGATTTTTGATTTATGACGTTCTTGAAAGGAGTGAGCGATATGGAAATGAACCACCATGTGCACATTAATTAACCCCTACAACATAAAACAAAATCTAACACATACCTCTTTTAGTCAAAAGGTACAATAATGTTGTACAACCTGCAAATATGAGTTTGAATTTTATTAAAATTAAACACTTGAATATACCACTTTAATGATTTTTATTTATACATCAAAGTTTTAATTTGTACCAGAAGATGAAAAAATCTGTCGTTTTCGAAACTAGTTACATATATATAAAAATAAAACTCATTAAAGTAGTATATTCTGGTGTTTAATTTTAATAAAAAAATCATGTCATTCCACAAAGTTAATGCCGAATCAATAAATAATACGAATTTGAATGTTGCCAAAGTTATGAGCCAGACTGTTTTCACATTGCGTGTCTCTCTCTCCCTCAGGTCCGGGTGTTTGAGATTCCGGAGGGAAGCCAGTATTGCCGCATGAGGGGAATCAACAAGAACAACGGGAACAGCAACATCACCAACTACTACCAGAGTGGACTGTACACGCTCAAGGAATCCTGCATCATAGAGTTCATCATTGTAAGTTATAAACAACCATTCCTTTTGACGTCTCAATATATGTAGATGAAGAAGAATATGAAAGTCTGGGTATTTACAGGTCTTAAGTTTTGAGTGATCACTTTATATATGTGTGACATCTGCTATTTTACCCATGATTGACAACCACATTACTCAAATATCGGAAACTGTAGTCCCTCAAGTGGATAAATGAAACCCTTATCCGCACCCCAATGGTGCATAGGGCACTGCGTCATATAAACGCAGTGTTATCTTGATCGTTTACACATGAAGGAAAGGTGATCAGCCCTCCGCTTCAGGTACCAGTCCAGGGTAATATTGAATGAATATTAGAGTGAAAAATCACTTATATTCATTTGACCCCCCTTGGGAATCGAACCCGGGACCTCCAGAACGGTAGCCGAGCGTGCTGACCATTACACTACGGAAGCGGACAATAAATTAATAAAATAAATATATATTTTCATAAAATGAAATATGGATAAGTATGCAGAAATAAAATAAAATTTATAAAATAAAATTCATAAAGTGTAAATTTATTAAGTGCTACTTTATAAAATATATAAAGTGACGGGAGTGTTGCCACTTCACATTCGATGATAACAGTGTAAAAAATTAAAATAATTACTTTTATTTATTTATTATACTCAAAATTATAAAGGGATAAAAAAAAAGTTATTACTTATTTAACTTACTTTTGTAATTGTTGTTATTTTCAATGAATAAATAATTTTATACGAAAATAAATACATATCGCTCACTCCTTTCAAAAACGTCATAAATCAAAAATTGACAATTTTCAGTTGTGCATGTTTTCAGAATGCTCAGAAAATGTACTATATCCCAGCAAAAGAGGCATATTTTTAACTTAATTTTTACCCGCTACAGGGCAGAAAGTGTTGTTTTTGCATTTTGAAGAAAGGGTAGTGTTTAATTTTTTTTTAAATCTACTAAATATTTTTCAAATGGAGAAAAAACCTTCAGGTTTTACCTAAAAAGATCTGTTGCACAGTCAAAACTTCAATAAGTGGCTTGGTATTTATTTTTAATACATTCTATTATATTTTTAAACTTTAATAACGTTTTCCTGAAAAATTGAGTTTTTTGATTTATGACATTCTTGAAAGGAGTGAGCGATATGTCATCATCATATTTTATTGGTGGGTAATTCATTTAGTAATATATTTCAGTAGGTTGCCAATAACTGGTGCATATATAGTATCAGCCAACGGTGGCCAAAAAGGCACAATTGGAATGCCTTGTATTGGCCACTGGTGGCTGACATAGCAGTCAATGTATCAACTCTGTATATGTGTATCAATTTTAGATGCTGCTCGAAGAACCCCTTTTTGACACTCTCCGCACCAAGGAACAGCTCGGCTACAATGTGTTCTGCATCCTGAGATACACCTTCTCGGTGCTGGGGTACTCCATCACCGTCAACACGCAAGTCGATAAATACAGGTCACTCTCACTTGAATTCATTCATTCACCCTCATTCCCCGAGGCATAATCTTTTACAAAAAGTGGAGGTTTAAAAATTACAGGACATTATTAGTACGCCTCGGAAGGCCGCTGACAACCATTCACCAACTATATTTAGCGGAACTTCGAGATGCCGGACTGACCTGGGAGGAAATCAAGGAGATGGCGCGTGACAAGAGTGACTTGGAGACGTCTCATGTTGGCCATATACTCCACCTAGGGAGCGAACATGGAAAGAAGAAGAAGTAGTACTGTAATTAAGGTCGGAAGAGAGAGAAGAATGCCACGTCACTCTGTTTTTGCAAACATTCTTCGCTTTGTCCACATTCGTGCCGACTAGTTTCTAGTAAAGAATTTTCCTTTCAGAAATATATGATCAATGTAACGGAATCCGCCTCCGTAGTGAAATGGTCAGCACGCTCGGCTACCGCTTGGAGGTCCCGGGTTCGAATCCCAGGGGGGTTCAAATAAATATAAGTGATTTTTTCACTCTAATATTTATTCAATATTACCCTGGACTGGTACCTGAAGTGGAGGGCTGATCACCTTTCCTTCGTGTTAATGATCAAGATAACGCTGTGTTTATATAATGCAGTGCCCTATGCACCATTGGAGTGCGGATAAGGGTTTGATGATGATGATGAATGGAATCAATAGTAGAAGGGATGCCATCAAAAGTGGTACTGAATGAATCTAAGGTCATTTGCAGTGCTCAACGTTTTATGGTTTGTTGAGGTTATATTTTGATATACGGAGTTTGTTTAGCGCGGAGCACGTGGACCAGCGTATCGAGGCGTTCCTGGAGAAGTTTGGCACGGAGATGCAGCAGCTGGCGGCGGCCTCGCTGGAGCAGGTGCGGCGCGCGCTGGTGAAGCTCAAGCGCTGCGTGGACGTGGAGCTCAAGGAGGAGGTGTACCGCCACTGGGGCGAGATCGTCAGCCGCGAGTACAACTTCACCCGGCTGCAGCAGGAGGTGAGCCGTGCCCATATTTCTGTGGCCTATATTTTCTTCTTCTTTTTCTACATCTCGTTGTAGGCCTTGTGGCCTGTTTTTAAGAGTGATTAGCCTCCTGCGATGTCGATTCCCAGCTGTCAATCCATCTCTTTGGTGGTCTGCCCGGGAGTTGGCCGTGCAATGCGATGTGGGGGAATCTGGATGGTTCCTTTGACTATATTTTACAAAGGAATATAACTAACTATTTTATTTTGTGCCACTAGCTTTCGCTGAATGGTTATTAATTTCTATAACTGCACTATTCACTTTGTTCCCAGCATACACTCTCCTTTCTATATCATTATTATTCTTTCTATCCCTACTCTCAAATATTCTAAGTCATCTACCTGTTCCAAAATTTCCCCATTTACTACTACATATATTGTAGTCATACAGGAGAAAGTGACCAAGTGTATTTTTTACAAAAACGTGTCATTGACTATTTGATATCTTACTAGCTTAATATTGCCCTGAAAAAATCCCAAAGGATTTTAAACTTGTAAGTATAATATATTGACTTGTTAAAAATGACTAACCGCATTGATGTTTATTTTCTTGCCAAGCAAAAGTGATTTGAATTTACATTAATTAATTTCCTGTTTTGTCAGTTGGTCACTTCCTCCTGTACGACTACGATATCATACCCAGATCTACAGTAATTTCTTTCTTTAGTTTCGGGTTGTGGTCCCGTGATTAGTGTCGCGGACTCTTGAGTCAGAGTTTCTCGGTTCGATCCCACTCTACCACAATTTGATACCTATTTCTAATAATGAGCCGCTTAGGCTCACAGGTATAGTATGAAATTGAAATATTTTTTTAAAAATTGAAATATTATTTACAAAAATATAAGTGAAAAACAGTTCATAAGAAAGCCTTTTATCATATAATGAAATAACAAGTTTTTTCCACATTTATTTGATTTATTTATTGATTTGGCGTTTAATTTGTAGAACTACATTTTAATTTATGTATTAATTTTAAATCAATCAAACACAGATTTTTTGAGTCTACTAAGTTGTATTTTATCAACAAAAACACATAAAAAATTAATATTGTCACAATTGTTTTGCCTTGTTGGGGAATTATCAAACGAAGGTCACAATATTAATTTTTTATGTGTTTTTGTTAAAATGCAATTAAGTAGACTCAAAAAATCTGTGTTTGATTTAAATTAATACATAAATTTATTTTATTTGATCAGCGGCTGGGTTCTAACATTGCTGACCTGATGTCGGTAACAACAAAACCAGGTCACTGGTCAAATAAAATAAATGTGGAGAAAACTATGTAGTTGTTGTTTTATTATTTAAAATGCAGTTCCACCAAAGAATGCCAGTACAAAACTTAAAAGCCATTTTTTATGTTTTTAGATTGACTGCATAAAAGACATCACCCTGGAAGATGTGCAGCAGTGGTTCTCGGAACACTCGCTTCACGGGAATAAGAAAAACTTTAAGAAATTATCTATTCAGGTAATACATACTTTATGTGCCAGGCTGTTCCCGGTAGGCCGTAACATTTTATGAAGAGTAAAAGCACAATAAAATTATCATTTTTGTAAATATATTTAAAATTTTGTGAATGTACATATGTATGTATTTTGTATCTTAACACATTTTTTATGGGTATTTTTTTTACGCCTGCGGACCGCTGGCGATGGGATTTGATAATTATAAATAGTTAAGACCTTAACAAAGAGATCGATACATAATATTCATATAAAAGCATTAAATATTTTTTACCTTCCTTTCTTACTTTGAAACAAGGCCGGCGCAAAAGGTAGAAATACCTTTCTCATCCATATTGTGTTAAATAATGTGTTGTTTTAATAATAAGTGTTTGACATAGGCTAGAACTAAGTATATTTACATGCTAATTTTGTATAACATGACAGTTTATACCAACGAGACATGTTCTTTAAAGATTTTAAATTGTAATTTCTTCCCATCGCAGGTGATTGGGAATGCAGACAAGGCTTCTCCAGGTACTGACGCTGAGAATGTTCCAGAGGCGGAGGTATACGACTCAAAGTACTTGGTCAACTTCCTCCAAGGGAACACCGGCGGCGAAGGGACTGTCATTCCGAATGAGTTTATCACCAATATCGACGACTTCAAGAAATCCCTAAAACTCTTCCCTCAACTGGAACACCAACTGCCAAAACTTGATTCAGATAAATAATTATGTAGCAAGAAATATATATGCAATCCTGCGGACATACGTGTATAACTGTAATTTTTATTATTTTGGAATTAATACCAGAAAATGCCTGTCACCTTTATTAAGCTACCTTTACACATACATGCTGTATTAACGTAAAGAATTTTTTTATTCCTCCGTAATATAATTACGTATTTAATTATTATTTTTTAAGCTTTGACATTGCTTTTTTTTCTCAATTATTTGCATAAAGGTAGCTACAGTTATGGAACAGCCCTACAAATTAATATACATAAAACACCTTGTGTGCATTTTCAGTATTGGAAGACTGTTTATCTAACAAATATTTTTTTTACTAAATCGGAAAGCTTGCCATGTTATATATCCTTTTTGTGGATAATAAATTCTGTAGCTAAATATTTTGGATTAATATGCAATTTTCCGATGCCAGTTGAGAGTACATTTTTGCAGTTATACTTTTGTCTATCCATCGAGGATATAAATAATAATTATGATTTAGTACTTGACTGCCAGATAAGACAAAATTGTGGGTTTAGAGTTACAATTTTATATTGACATATATAATAATAAATTTAAATTGTAAGTAAAGATGTATGCTTTGTTTTCAGGGTAAATTAATTATTTAATGATTGGATCCAATTGGACTAGCTGATACTTTTGCTCATATTTCATGAAATTTGTCAGATACAATGTGAATTTTTTTTGCCGAATACATCTGTATACAAAGTGAAAGGATTAAGAAGGCATAATCGTAAATTTAATTGGAGAAAGCTAATAGCACCACCGTCAGACAAAATTACAAATCTATCAAAATTAGTAGTTTATTATTAGATTAAAACCAATATTTTTAGCTTTTCCACTTTTTTATTTGACCAGCGACCGGGTTTCGTCGTTACCGACATCATCAGACTGGTGAGATCAAATCTGTCAAATCTATCAAATCATGGTTATCAACTCCTGCCTTCTTTTATATATAACATACAAATTAGTAAAGCCTCTCACCAGTCTGATTTCGTCGTTACCGACATCATCAGACTGGTGAGATCAAATCCGTCAAATCTATCAAATCATGGTTATCAACTCCTGCCTTCTTTTATATATAACATACAAATTTGTAAAGCCTCTCACCAGTCTGATGATGTCGGTAACGACGAAACCCGGTCGCTGGTCAAATAAAAAAGTGGAAAAGCTAAAAATATTGGTTTTAATCTAATAATAAATTAAAAATGCAATTCCATCACGAAGTGTCAGTGGATAATATAAATCTATTATCAAAATTAGCTTAAGTGATCACTAACATGTACCATTCTATCTTATTATTAAACATCCATATTGCCTCAATTTTTGGGAGCTGTACATATATTATATGTATACAGTATCTTAACAACTTTCATTTCTCGATACTGCCATCTGTTGAGATCCGAACTTTTATATTCCTTTTTTTATAAAAAATATGCTTCATCTCTGTTGAGACATCTAACATATCTCGGTATATTACCCTCCAAAGGCTAAAAATCCAGTATTTGATTGCAATGAAATAAATAAATTAAAACTGTACAAAATCATAATTTCCTAAATACGTAATTTTAATATTTTTAATTTTTAATCATTGCGTTGAAAATTCAAAATAAATATGAATAACATGCAAAATTTGTCAATGGAAAAAAACATTTTTTTTTTACTAAGTTCTGTCAGGGCTTTGTATGTACTATTTATGTGTATGCTATTACATACCAAATATATGAAATTGCATATATGTATGTATGATGTGTGTAAATGTTTATATTAAATATACATTTTTATTACATGCTGATATTGTTTAACATGCAAAATTTGTCAGTGGAAAAAAAAGTTTTTTTTTTGTTTTTACTAAGTTCTGTCAGGGCTTTGTACTATTTATTTGTATGCTATAACATACCAAATGTATGAAATTGCATATATGTATGTATGATGTGTGTAAATGTTTATATGTATTAAATATACATTTTTATTACATGTTGATTTGGTTTTATTTCTTCATTTACTAAAGCTGAGTTCCTGGTAAAATCATTAATACTAGTTAGATAAGGACAGTCTTGCTCTAGTAAATTTGCTTGAAATAAATATATCATAGATCTGGATGATGCTGGGAACAAAGTGAATGGTGCACTAAAATCAGTTTTAGCAAATAAAAATCTATCAGCGGAAGCTAAACTGGCAGTACACAATGGAGTTCTGGTTCCAACCCTTATGTATGGAAGCGAAGCATGGAGTTGGCAAAAGAAGGATGAAAGCAGACTGAATGCAGTCAAAATGCGATCGCTCAGACGAATGTGTGGCAAAACGATGTTTGATAGATGTTCGAATGATGAAATAAGGTAAGAATGTAAGGCTGAGATAAGCATTATCGATAAAATTAAGAAAGGTGTGTTGAGATGGTTTGGACATGTGGAGCGTATGAGTGAAGAAAGAACGGTTAAACAAATTTATGAGGCGAATGTAGTTGGAAAAAGAAGCAGAGGACGACCGAGGAAAACTTGGCACAATCAGGTATGTCAAATACTTGATAGCGACCGGGTCAGGAGTCGTAATAATCGTCGGGTATGTATGAGGAGATGCATGAATGTAGAAGAGGCAAAGAATGTTTGCAAAGACCGAGTGGTTTGGCGTTCGATTCTCTCTGCCTACCCCTGCGGGGAAGCGCCGTGATGGTTAGTTAGATCTGGATGAGGTGGATCCAAGGTACACTCCGAAGTGTAAGATTTTTCCCAGATCCTTCAGAAATTCACAAAAACAAATGATAACCTGACTGGTGTTAAGATATTTTACCAGGAAAAAGGGTCAGTATTATTTATTTTCTCAAAAATTAATAAAACATGTTTTACCATAGACGTGCTAAAAAGATTAAAAAAAGAATATTTAGAAAAAAAAAATTGGGCATAGACTAAAAATTGTTCAGAAAAAAGATACCTATAGACAATAAATAAAAACAACAGGAATTAGAACAAAATCATATTTATTTGTGAAATATTTAACATAATTTTAAAAACAGTTGATAATTTATTTTCTGTAATAGATTGGAATGAATTTGATGAAAACAGAACATAATTTAAAGGGTGTTTCAGTTACATTTAAGTTCACAGATAAAATATCAGAATCATTAAAGATATTACATTCAGTTATAGGTTATAACGCAGCAGCAAGTTTAAAAAAAAATGAGGATTTGCCTACGTGATTGTCCAAAGAGCTGAAGCGCATTTACAGACAAATTTTGACTACTGTTTTACATCGGATATCTATTTTTATTTGAAATGATCGGCATACTTGATTTTGGGTTATGGCGTCAGCTTTTAAAGTAAAATAGTAAAATGTGTTTACATAGGTGCTCATTTTAGAATACATAAAGTGAGCATTATTTTTTTTGTTACTATGCTGAGGCAAAGTATACACATAATCTCACTGTGCTGACATCATCACGTCCGCTGCCAACATCTCATTTTGACCTATTCTGATGTTATAGTAAAAACTAACCTCAAATTCGGTGAGAAGAAAATTTTTGTTTTAAAGAAAAGATAAATATTTGTGTTTTATTTTATTACAAAAATTTCATACTACATATTTCTTTGAGCCTAAGCCGCTCATTGTTAGAAATAGGTATCAAATTGTGGTAAAGTGGGTTCGAACCGAAAAACTCTGACTCCAAAAGCCTGCGACACTGACCACGGAACCACACCCCAACACAAATACACCTTGTTATTATTGTTATCCATTGCATTTTCAAACAGTATGAATATTTAATGTATTTGTGTATACCATGAGAAAACAATTATATCTCTTTTTTATTAATATATAAAGCGTTGCCATATTTAGGTAAAAGGTGATGATTTAAATTCACTGAAACACCCCAACTATCAATAAATAAATTTACATTAAACATACTCAAATTTGTAGTCCTTATTTCACACAACTAACTCACAAATAAATACTCTAATACGTCTTCTCTGAATGGACGAAATACCCTATACAAGTTTTAAAATTTTACTTGGAAAGTTACCACACAACTCCAAGAGGGAAACAAGTCCACAAAATAGAATCAAAAGTTTTATCAATTCGCAATATCAAACAGTAGTTATTAACCTCAATTTACCTTCAAAAGTTCGGCTGCAAATGTTTTTTTTGCGCACCCATTTCAACAACAAAAAAATTCCACAAAATGACCAGTTTTCTTTCACATCTTATTTAGAATTTTTCTCATAATTTTTCATTTAGTACAATACAACTTGTATATTCATCATCGATCTGTTCCTGAGAGCCTAGCTTATATGGAATTTAACAAATGTAGAAAGTTATTCCCATAAGAACTAACTGAAATTCAGTTGATTAATAGAAATTTTAATCATAGTATGTGTATTGCCTCAAAAAATTATACACATACTATTATTTTTTTTACAAAAAAATCTTCCTTGTACTGAAAATAGATTAAAGTAGAAGCAAACGAGAATGGAAATATTGTTCAATGGAGACTCACAGTTCAATATCAGGTAACTCCAAATCTGTTTCCAGTTTATTTTGACAATGATTTAGAGATCGTAAGAACATAAACACAGCAAAGGAAGATGTATATCCTGGCTTAAAAACATAAGAGAGTTGTTCCAGTGTAGCACTGAGTCACTGTTTAGAGCAGCTACAAAGTGAAAATAGGTACGAAGGTTTGCCTTCAGTGTGGAGCGGCACAACACAAAGTAGAAGATGATTCAGCAACACCAGATTTAACATATAACTTGTTTAATATTATTTTTCTCAATGACAATGAGTAATAATTTTTATTTTTCATTTTTAATATGCTGAATATCAAATCTGGCATTTGTTTATGGTAACAATTTTAATGTTAATAAATAAAATGTTGTCAACAAATAATTATGAACATGCGCTAAACTCTTTTCAGTCAAAAATTAAGGACTTATTTGGACTTATCCCCGTCTTGAATTGGTGCATCAAATAATTTCACTAGATATTTCAAATAAAAGTATGTCTATGCAAATATGTTACAATGTCTATTTTTTTTAAATTGATTTAGTTAAAACTATGTAATTGAATGTGTTCTAATATATCTACATCCACTTCAAACTTTACAAATAATAAATTATTATTTCACCAATTAAGAAACCGTTTCAGTATGGGAAAAGCAGAAATCAATTAAAAACACATTAACAGAACCGCTGCGACTTGAATTCATACATATTTTATAAAAATTCATGTTACAAATTTCAAAATGACATACAAAACACACAGGAACAATTTGAGTGATTAAAATAAATGAACATATTATTTATGATGCCCTGGCGTGGCCAATAAATGTTTACCATCAATTCTTTACTTTAAGTGCTTTCACACAAACATCATGCAAAGTCTACGCAAATAAAAAATCATAGTCTAAGCTTAACTCCAGGCAAAGAGTTTATATCCGCGCTGCATAAGAGGGTTTTCTGCAAAGTATTTCCTATACATTTCCATGATTGACAGTTGTAATTTTATTTGACACATTAATATTTGTTATTCGTAATACAGTCAAACCTGGATATAAAAAAAGCAGAAAGGAACAAGATATTTTTCTCCAATCTCTCTTATATCCATGCTTTCTTGTAAAGAGGTGTAAAATGACGGGACTTTGAGCCACCTCTATTTCAAAGAAGTTTCTCTTACCTCCAGATCTCTATGGTAAAATGGATAGATATTACAACTTCCGAATCAATTAATGCAAAGCTCTTATATCCTGGTTCGATAGTACAAGCTTTTGGTTTTACTTTTCATAACTTTGGAAAATTGTGATATATATCACTCACTCCTTTCAACAGCGTCATATATCAATAAACTTGATCACCAGACCAAAACAGATCGTTTTTAAAGTTTAAAAATAAATATCAAGCCACTTATTGAACTCTTCATTGTGCAACAGCTCTTTTTAGGTAAAAACCTGAATGTTTTTTCTCAATTTGGAAAATATTTTGTATGTTTAAAAAAATAATCAACAATACTTTTTCTTAAAAATGCAAAAACAAAACTTTCTGCCCTGTAGCGGGTAAATATTAAGTAGATATGCCGCTTTTGCTGGGATATAGTACATTTTCTGGGCATTCCAAAAACATGCACAGCTGAAAATTGAGGATTTTTGATTTATGACATTGTTGAAAGGAGTGAGCGATATGTAATACAATCAGTCTTCATAAATTGCATTCAGAATTGAAACGCTCACACCGGGTATTATTTTAGTGCTGTTTGTGCTTCTCTTGTATTTTACAACATCGGCATCAGGATTTAAGTAAGATTTGATTCTCAATTGAATTTTTTGATTCTGAACTAGACCATGTCAAAACAGTGATGATTTGACAGCCATTTTACTTAATAGATAAAACTATAATGCCTTCAATCAATATTCACATCATATTGCTTCAATGAGAATTCCAAATGTCACTCATTCTAATTGCCAATTGAGCAACATTAACATTTGGGTCAAAATAAATACTTGTGATTATTCAGTACAATATTTATTTACCCTGGACTGGTACCTGAAGCGCAGGCCTGATTACTTTTCCTTCGCATATTTAACAATTAAGATAACACTGTTTTTATACGATGCAGAGCTCTATGCACCATTGAGTACAAACGTACTTAAGGGTACTTTAAGGGTAATAGGAAAAACACTGGTAATCTTACTGACCATTCCCGGGCACTTTACATGTGTAAATATTCCTTCAAGTGGCGATCGTTACCTTCGATGTTACGCTAATCCATTACAGTATCTACTCAATGAATTAGGGCCACGCAGAATTTCGCGCAATTTCTCAATTCAAACAGGAATAACTCAGAGAAAACCTTGAATAAAACAACATTGAATTTTATTTACACATGAACACTTTATTACGCTTAAATAATGCATATATTTTCATATAAATATAGTTAGTATTTAGTATTTCCACCTTTGGCAGAAATAACTGCCTCAATTCTTTTTGGCATACTTAAAATGCACTGTTTTATCATGTTTTTTATTTCTTCGTCTTCTGACCAAATTTTTTGAATATTTTCTTTTAGACAGTCTACTGTCCGATTTGGAAATGAGTATACCTTATTTTTTAACATGCTCCATACGTTTTCTATAGGATTAAGGTCCGGAAAATTTCCAGGCCAGGGGAGCAAAGGCAGATTTTTGTTAGACAAAAATTTTATCATTGATTTAGCCCGGTGGCAAGGTGCCCCATCCTGCATGAAGGTGTATGGACCTTCTGTTGGGTCGAGTGTATGGTAGAAGGGCAATAAAATTCGTTCGAGGACCTGCTTATAGGAATTTTGGTTCATTGTTCCTTCCACGAAAAACAACGGCCCAGGTAAATTGTTAATAATACATGACCATATCATTGTTGCAGGGGGGTGTTTGATAACTTTTACCACACAGGCCTCATTGTAACGTTCCATTGGTGTTCTCCTGACGAATCGACGGCTCTCTGTCACGGCTTCTAACCGGCACTCATCACTAAAGATGACCTGAAAAATAATGAAAATTTAAGTTTAATTCAAATATATAAGTTTATTTACTAAAATGATATGTTGAAAATTCAATTTTAATAAATACCTTTTTCCAATCATCTACCGAGTAATTTCGATGTAGCCTGGCCCATTTTAATCGATCCGCTTTCATTCGTTGTGTCAATTTTGGTACTTTTTCAGGGCGCCTGCATTTCAGATTTACTTCGTAAAGACGTCGCCTCAGTGTTGATACCGATATATTTATACCCTCTTCTTCCAATTTTATTTTTAATGTTTTTGCTGATGCACTACGGTTTTCTAAGGCACTTTGAACGATTTTTCGATCAGTCCTCGGTGTTGTTTTTCTAATCCTACGACAGTTCTTTCGCCGATTGCTGGTGGCGGGTGACTGATTTTTTATTGATTTTGAAATTCCGTCCACTGTTTGACGAGAAACGTTTTCTTTTTTTGAAATTTCTCTATTAGATAGTATTTTTAATTTCAGTAGCACTATAACACTAGACTTTTTTCGTCAGAAATGTCTTTACTTTTTCCCATTTTGTCCTTTTCAAAAAAAAAACACTTTTGTTTACAATTTTTTTTTATACTTTATGAACTAAAATTAAAAATTAAGTTTTTTTCACAAGACACGATAACTATATAACCTCTCTGAACAAAACAACAACCAGAACTCAAGAAACTTCACTAATAAATGAGATAGGACTATTTTTTGAACTTTCAACTATCTGTCTACCTGTGCCAATTAGGGACCTTTCTCAGAAAAAGGGTTTGAAATTTTGTAAAGGCTTAAATAATCCAGGTATATTTTACATATTATTGAAGGTAATATACATGATATTAGATGTCAATAGAAAACTTAAAGTATTTATGCAAAATAAATATAATAATCCAAAAGATTTCAGAGTATTCAAAAAAATAATGGGTGGCCCTAATTCATTGAGTAGATACTGTATTACTAACCATTTACATATGCATGTATACCTTGACTTTTTACAGTTTTTCTTTTCATATAAAATTAAATCAATACATCTTTCTTTTAAATAATTAATACATTCATATGTACACAACATCCAAATTGAAAAAAATGCATAAATCACATCCTGCATTCAAAGCAAAAAATAAAACATCAATACTGTACTTTGAAATAATGATTTTGTATACAATTTTAAAATATTTTTTTATCATTATTTAATTTTAGCAGTCACATAATAGTATATTGCTGGATTGTATCAGTGAGGTCGACTTTGATAGAGGGTGTCTCCGCAGAGTAATAATTAACGCATTTAACAACTGTGCATAAGATTGATTTGATTTGATTGGTTTGATTCCCAAGAGGTCAAAATAAATCATAGTGTTTTTTTTTTGCTTTAAATATTCATTTGATATTACCCTAGGCTGATATCTGAAGCACGGGACTGATCACCTTACTTTTGTAATATTAGTGAACAAGTTAAGACTGTTTGTTACAGTGGCTTGTGCACTATTTGATCAAAAGAAAGAGAACTTCTTATACAGTAAGTTTTAGCGTTAAATGAATCAATGTTGAATATGGCCGTTTTTATATAAAAATACATATCAAAACATGCTTTTTATATATGTTGATAGGTATTTTACCATACCAAACGCACTGTGATATTAAAGCAATAAAATAATGGCAATTTCGGGAAGTACCAATACTGCAATGTATCACTGAAACAACGCTAAGGGAAGTAGCGCAAGCAAGGTCTTACTGTATCATTAGAAGTATCGATATTGATAAGAATCATATTGGTAAAATTAACTTTTTTTTCCACTCAATCTTGCCAAATTTTCAATAGCAATCTCTTAAAAAAGTGACCATGTTGAAGAATGAAACAAAGCATAACATAAAATTAGCTTAACGCATTGTTTGTGGGAAACGCTTAAAAGCATCTTTAACATGCTGTTGGTAGAGCAGGAGACGCTTATAAGCATTGTTTGCTTACTTTTGGTACAGCGCGAGGCGCCAAAAAACATTGTACAGATCGGAGTTGGGTTTGCGGTTACTTGTAATTAGTATACGACCCTAATTAGTATACTAATTAGGGTCGGGGTTGATGAAAAAACCACCCGACAACAATGTGTTAATAATAATTTTGGTTGATTCAATATCAGCCTAGTTCCAGTCGGTTATAACCTTTTGAGTTCAGTTTGAGTCTTGAGAATCCCCTATTTTAGTCTCGTTCCCTGATCGATTGTAGGAATAAAACCAATTTTTTAAATGAGAAGTAGCTTTGCAATTAAACATTCCGCATTCTCACACAATTGAATGCGGAATTGCGATATTAATCGAGGGTTGAAAAGTATTGTAAGAATATTTCAAGTTACACATAAGCATATTACGTATTTCTTAGCGATAATACAAAATACAAAGAGTAAAATTTTCTTCATAAAGCGTCGAGAACATCAAAATAAGGCATATGGTGGTAATATGTGAAGTATTATCGTCACAACTGAACATTTATCAGACTTTGTTTATTATTCAGCGCCGGCTTCTCACACTCCAACAACCCGTCGTATTAACTTTATCATGCAATAATTATATTTGGGAATGAAAAGGGTATATAATATTACAGGTTATGTATTACTTATTAACTAGTACTATGTAATTTAATTCATTTCGAATGTGACATATTATAATTCTCTTAGCCTTTTAAATTTTGATTAATTTATTTTGTATAGACTTGGTGTATAAGTAATGTCAAGAAAGATCAGTTCATCATTTTCAATTGATAACTTAAATTTTACATAAAAAACAAGGACAGAATTGGCAGACATTAGGCGATCCTCGACTTACAATTAATATCGCTTGAATCGACTTTTTTGCAGTCCCATTTTATTATCGGTGACTTCGTACATGTGAAATCTAGTTTATAGATAATTTTGATTCGCACATAACACCGGAAAGCCATTTTTTTCCACACTATTTTCATCTGACAATATTGTTATGTAAATCAATGAATCATTGTGTTATAAACATTTATAATGTCCAGACAGATGTCTAATGAGTTTAGAACACTAAATAGTGTGCTTAGAACCCTCCTAGACCACTAGGAAGTAATGTTTAGTATTTGCGAGTGTCAGAACCTGGCAAGATGGTTTATGAAATTATTTTTAGGTGTAGCTTATAAGTTTCTCAATTGAACTGAACTGAACTTCTTCAACAATCAATAATTGATAACAATAAATTACTTTTCGTTTTAATGAAAATTATTATGAATAAAACATGAATAAACAGGCATTAATAATAATACTTAAACAAAATGACTAGAAAGTCTGTCAGGTGATAAATAAAATTCAATATAGGCATTAAAATGGATTATTGACTATTTTAACCATATAAATATTCATGTACCCCTTTCATAGTGTAGTGGTTGGCTTATTTGGCTACCGTGCCAAGGGTCCCGGGTTCGATTCTCAGGGGGGACAAAACAAATATAAGTTATTTTTCACCCTTAAATTTATTTGATATTACCCTGAAGCGCCGGGCTGATCACCTATCTTCTTGTAATTAACGATCAAGAGAATACTATATACGATGCAGAGCCTTATGCACTTTTGGGTGCGGGTAAAAGATAGAAAAAAAGAGAGAGGGAAATATTGATGTTAATATACGAAAAGTAAGGTTTTTCAGTTAAATTTTTTACAAATCTATTTTTGTTCTTTCTTTTAACTCTTTTATGTGTATCCAATGGTGCATAGATACTGCATCGCAAAGACGCGGTGTTACCGTGTTCCTTACTTCGTTCAGGTACCACTCCAGGGTAATACTTAAATATAACAGTTAAATATATAACAGTTAAAAATTACTTATATTTATATTGATTTTCCTCGAAATCAAACTCGGAACCTCCAACACGTTAGCCTAATGCGCTAATCACTACACTATGGGGCCGGACATGCCCGAAAAGTAAGTAATGTACATAATTTTTTACCATTCTACAGATACGTTTACAGAATAAATCTTTTTTCTAATAGCTTAATGCCGACCAAATATAGTTTTGAATCTTGAGATAACCAATCATAACAATGTCATGTTTAATAATCAATGAAAAGATTTCATCAGATAAATTCATAATAAAATTAAAATAATATCATTTTTTAATTGCTATCGATATCTCTTATCATATTGTATATGTATATCTTTTCTTAGAATCAAATCAAGTTTTTTTTTTCTACTTTTTCATTAAGCTCTTATATCAATAGTCATTCATTCCCTTCTCACTTTACACCTTTGAGGCACTAATACTACAAAGCATCAGCTTCAACACCTACACAAACATAATTTCAAAATACACCTATACACATGCACAGGACAATCAAATAATAACACATCACTCAGTAAGTCTCCGGTCTGACACGTATATGGCAACACTGTTGACAGATCCATAAGATTTCTAAAGTAGGACCTACTTTCAAAAAAATAAGTGCCTAAATTTCGAGACAATTATTTTATAGGTTAGGTTTTAGTGGCCCTAGTTTTGTAATTTTAA
Source organism: Brachycentrus maculatus (assembly GCF_059751285.1). NCBI lineage: Eukaryota > Metazoa > Arthropoda > Insecta > Trichoptera > Brachycentridae > Brachycentrus > Brachycentrus maculatus. The sequence goes on along the minus strand of NW_028281060.1, from coordinate 1,157,685 downwards.
AACAATGGATAGAATAGAATTGTGTTGATTAACCACTTACTGTTTGAAAGAGCAGTGTTCACAGATGGCACATGTGTTGTATTGTGCCAACCCGAGCACTGCTCGCGTGTTTCCATTTGTTTGCGTTACATAAGATAAGATCTCGCCAGTTGCCACTTGATGCTTTTCATTGAAATATATTGGAAATTCTTCGATAAATTACCAAATTTTATGTTTTTTTTTGTATTTAGTATCTTTTTGTGGTATTTTAAGTGGTATACAAAGTGAATGATAAAGAGTGTTAAATCTTATGTTTTTATTTTTCTTGTTTTTTTTTTAAATATATATTATTATTATAGTTAAAATTGTTTAATTTTACTACATTGGGTTACTACAAGTGTTTTTACATTTTTAATGCTTCTATTTTGTTTTTTAACTGGAAAACTTTTAAATTATGTAAACTCTTTAAGTAAAATAACCTGGTATTTTTAGTTCTATTTTTGTGAAAAAACCCAAGCATTTAAAGTGGTTAAACACTGTTTTATTAATAGGGAAAAATACTGTTGAAGCCAAATAAATTTGGCTTAAACGAAGAAGCAATTCTCGAAACTGTGTCCTACTTTGAGAGTAAAGATAAATCGATCTATAAAAAATGCATAGAAAAGTTAAAGGAGCGTTGGAATGAAAATATCACTCTTAAAGGAGAGCATGTTGATGAAAAAATTTAATTTCTCAAAAAAAATATTCTTGATAGACCGGAGACTTGTTGAATACATTACTTAAATACATTCTTGATATTTTTTTGAATAATTAAACACAGCCATTTTAGACAGTAAATAATTTTAAAGCCAAAAATACATAAACATCTCAGAATAACTACGTTACTAAGTAAGTATATTATGAAGTATCATTTTTGAGATTATGTACCTTAAAAACTTTGGGAAAAACTGGGAATGTCAAAATAATAGTTTAAAAAACATTGCAATAGAGCAGTGCTCCGCAACCGGTGTGCCGTGGCACAATGGTGTGCCGTGAGCAGGATTCAGATGTGCCGCGACCAAATTCAATGTAATTGACATTTTTTAAATTTTACATTATGTAATTAAATACAAAAATAATTGGTCATTGTGTGTTAACACACAATGACAAATTATTTTTCATAACATTGTCTTTTATTTCAAAATTATAAAATAATTATGAATACATCATTTTTCAACGTATTTTATGCATTAATAGTTAAAACACAGATTTTTTGAGTCTACTAAGTTGTATTTTATTGTGAAAAAACACATAAAAATTAATATTTTGACAATTGTTTCGCTTAGTTATGGCATTTTCAATCAAATGCGAGGCGAAACAATTGTCACAATATAAATTTTTATATGTTTTTTAACAATAAAAAAACAAGTTGACTAAAAAAATCGGTGTTTGATTTAACAATTAATGCATAAATTAAAATAGAGTGCTACAAATTAAAAGCCAAATCAATAGAAATAAAACTTTAGGTGTGCCGCGGAATTCTAGGAAGAATTTTGGTGTGTCGCAGGTGAGAAAAGGTTGCGGAGCACTGCAATAGAGTATTGAGATTTGGGACAAATGATAGATTGGACATACTCTACATATAAACTGATCTAATAAGATTACCTTTTTATTTATAAAAATCATTCTCATTTGCAACATTCACTTATCTAAGTGGGCTACATGTTATAATATTGAATCATCACTCGTATATAACTTCATGCGTGGTGATAGATTTGCCATGTGGTTTACTTGTTTTTTTAACGATATCTCAACATAGATAAAGAAGAATATGGAAGTCCAGCCAATTACAGGGCTTACAACTTGTAATTGGCTGCTTCAAGTGATCACTTTACACAATGTGTAACATTCACCAGTCTACCCATGACTGACAACCACATTACTAATTTTTTTTTACACAATTAGGGAGTACAATTTGATTCTTTTTGTCTGAAGGGTATCCGGTCAAAAAAGCATTGAGATCACTGCTCTATTGCATATTTTTTACAATAGTCGTTCTTTTCCTGAGAATAAATAAAAATATATATTCAGAAAATATCCTAAAAGATTAGTCTTTTTACAATAAATAAATGACGCATTAGTGTTGCTTTTATTACGCTACATTCAAACAGTACTAAATATAGTATCACCATCTGAAACAGTGCACCGCTTCAGTGATTTTTATTTTTAATTGTGAAAACTCCAATATACGTACGTATCACATTGACTTTTTAAAATTACTACTTATCAAACAATTCGAATCATCTCAGCCACACATATTATAATTGAAACGTGACTTGTGCTTTTTTGCATTATAATACGACAACCAAAATTTTGCATCTTAAACTTTTTTTTTTCTGGAATCAGACTTTTAAAATGTATATTTTTAGGACTATACCTTGTGTTATTAATTTTACGATGGAGACCTTGGGAGAACAAAAGAGGTGTCGGAAGACCCCAAAAGAGATGGTCCGACGACATAGTCGCTGTGGGGGGTAGAAACTGGCTGCAAGCAGCAACCGACCAGAAGAAATGGAATGAAAGGGAAGAGGCCTATATCCAGCTGTGGAGGACAGAGGGCTCATGAAGAAGAAGAAGACCGTGTGTTATTATTCCTCATTATGTTGTGGGCACCATTACAAGTGCCACACAGCGCTGAAGGAGGTTCCTGTAAGTTATACACGGTATAATCTAAAAATATGTACTGTATTGATAATAATTGCGAAAACCTAAATTCATATTTTAAAATTCGTAAGTTAGTAAGTAAGGAAAAATGGAATGATATTTTTACCATGGAATGTAATCCTTTTTCTTCAATTTTAAATGCGAAATACTTAAAATCTAACTTAACTTATTATTTCAAATCCCGTGTCTTAAATTGTAGAATATCACACAAAAACGTGAATTTGTTTCAATAGTTGCCGAATAAAAGTATTCAAAAGGTACGGAGAAGAAGAAAAAACATTTTAGAACCGCTGGTGTCATTTGGAACCTTGAAATTATATTATTTAATAATACCAGAGTGTTTTGGCTTGGCCGGATATACATGCGGCCAAGCCCAACCCGCCAGGCCTATATGAATAATTTACAATTAACAAATTCCTGATTTCATGATTCATCTAAAAATCTATATAAAAAATGTTTCCAACAGACCTTCTGACCAGTCTGACGATGTTACTGGCATAAACCAGTCTGGCGGGAGGCTACACAAAACTCTGTTCTATACACAAAAAAGCAGGTGGTTTCATAAAAATTTTCAGATGTAATGAATTAAAGAAGTGTGTTAAAATAATAATTTTTATTAAAATATACTACATAAATTTAATTTATATTTGTAGCAATTACTTAATGATTTTCCATTTTATAATTAAAATATAACTTTGTTTTAAAATCACTATAAAACAAAATTTTATTTAAATTATACTACTTAAATTCATTACATAAGAAAATTTATAATAAATCATGGTTTTCCATCCAGTCTTGTTGCGTTTATAACATAAAATAATGTCTAGCCTCGCACCAGTCTAATAATATCGGAAATGACGAAATCTGATCACTGGCCAAATAAAACAAAAGTGAAATAAACTATAAAGTTGTTGTTTTATTATATTAACTTGATAATTTCAATAGAAGGCCAAATGTTTGAATGACGGCCGTATTTAAAGAGGCTATCAAAGTGTTTTTTTTTCTTCTCGTACAATTAATTTTTAAATAATTGTGAAATAAGCGTGTCCGTCGACCGACTTCATGTATAATGACGAGCCGAATTGTGTAAAGAAGATAAGTACAGTTAGACGGTACAGGTGTGTGGAGAGCTATCATTAGGTTCAGTTAGTGAGACCGCCGTTGTACGCATAGTCAGCCTTGTTGTGCATCACCAACCGATCCTCCACAAAGTAGAAGCTGTCGGAGCACGTCTCAAAAGGAGCGCCGATCATTTCCTCCACTAAAAAATGGAAAAAATTCATATTTCAATATCACATGCTATTTATTGTCACTGCAAACAGTTGGTGGAATTCTAACTTAAGTTTTTGGGTAATATATCCAAAATTAAACAAGCTTTTCGGATTGAATTCTACTTTCATTTAAATATATATAATGATGTTTATTGTGGCGCGTTTTGTCTTATCAAGACATTATCAAACAAAGAATTTAATTCAAAGCAATGGACCATAAATAAGATGAATAAACTGGTAGGAACTTACCCAAATCAGGCGGCAAAGTAGGAAATTCGTAAATATGTTCGCATGTATTGCGCGAGTACGGAATACAAAATCCAAATTCAAAATCAAATGTCTTCAGGAGGGTGTCTCTGAAGAAATGGCGTTCTATCATGCGAAAGTGATTTACAGGACGACTCCCGACTGTGAACTCCACACTGAAACAAAGTCAACTTTAAATTTACAAAATACACTAGTCCAGTGGTTTTAACCTGGATGGGAGGTACTGACACCCACCAGTTTCAAATGTGCGTTCACCGAACCGTCAATTAAAAAAATATTATGTGATTTTTTTCAAATTCTAAACATTTATACATAGGTGCACAAAATGAGCAAAACCATTTTATCACGATTTTCACTAATAAAAAAAATAAATAAATAATGCACACTTGGCAATGACGACACGTTATGACAATAGATTTAGTACATTTCGCTCACTCCTTTCAAGAACGTTATAAATCAAAAATCGACAATTTTAAGTTGTGCATACTTTCGGAATGCCCAGAAAATGTACTATATCCCAGCAAAAGCGGCATATTTTTAACTTAATATTTACCAGCTACAGGGCAGAAAGTGTTTTTTTTTGTATTTTGAAGAAAAGGTATTGTTTAACTATTTTTTGAAATATACTAAATATTTTTCAAATGGAGAAAAAACCTTTAGGTTTTACCTAAAAAGATCTGTTGCACAATAAAAAGTTCATTAAGTGGCTTGATATTTATTTTTAATACATTGTATTATATTTTTAAACTTTAAAAATGTTCTCCTGAAAAATCAAGTTTTTTATTTATGACGTTCTTGAAAGGAGTGGGCGATTTGTTATGACTTATTTGAAGTCCCATTCCAGTAAAAAAATGTAAGATGAGGAGTACGTGCATTGTTTTAGCATTTGATCTCTTGTATTATTTTTATTGCTAGACTGATATATTCCTTTCAAATAATATACTAGATCTATTGGATCAATGAATATATCGTACGTCGTATTATTTTTTATAATATCCCAGGTACAATTAGTCGAATGTGTATTTTGACTTCCGCCGAATGCGTGAGATTGCCTCACCGAACCCTTAGGGTTCGATCGAACCCAGGTTAACCCTTTGGTGGACAAACTTTATTCCTTATAATCTGAATATTCTTCGTCGGAAGGCAAACAATGGAAATATTTCAATCTTTCTTCCATATCTTCGAGCGCATTCCATTTTTAGCCATCTAAATATAATAATGAAAGTAAACAGTAACATAACTTTAAAAAAATATAAAAATTTCAAAAAAATATACACTAATAATTTTGGTCACATTTAGTTCCGTGGGATATAAATTTCCCACCACTTTGACACTTGATTATAAATTAACGACGTGCGTGTTTTCAGATATTTATAAATCAATGTAAACAGGAATACATACCGTGATAGAAATATAACAGTTGATAGCTTAGAAAGCACTTAACGCTGAATAAAACTATTCGAAAAAAACTCCGAATTCTGACACAAAAAATCTCGACTATGTCCACTCCGAACGATGTACTGTCGAAAACTGACCGTTAGTAAAATATTTGATTGGAAAAGATTCCAGAATATGTCAGCAGTTGACATTAGTATAATCCAAGTGAAAACACTGCTTCCCAATGACTTTTTTGTGCCATTTCCTTAGGTGGGAATACATCTTCCCACCGCCCACGAAAGGGTTAAGAACCACTGCACTAGTCCCTCATTAGAGCAGTTAGAGTCTGCTTGGTGTTCCTTCTCAGGTCTTTGAATTCGGGGCCGGTTCTGTCAGATTGGTTAAGTTATTGACGGGAGATGGACAGCCAGGGAGAAGGGTTATTAAACATTATCATAAAACTGGTTGACTCTCCGATCCATAACTGGAAACACATTGCGAGACCGAGTAAGAAATACCGACATCCGGAGCATGTGCAAGACGGAGGATATCGTGAGGTGGGGACAACAACGAAGGCGATACTGGAATGATCATGTAAACAGAATGTCAGATGACAGACTTCAACGTATCGCTCTTCAGGGAATCCCTGAAGGACGCAGACCCCCAGGCAGACCTCCAAAAAGGTGGAAAGACAGCTGGGAGTCAACATCCCAAGAGCTACAAGCGGACGCACAAACAGATCTTAGGATCTAGAAAAAGAAGAAGAAGAAGAAGAAAAACTGTTTGAGGAGAACATTCAAGCTCAGTGATGAATGTATAGTGAAACTGTCTATAGTTTTTAAAGGGACCTATTAAAATAAATTATGAATGCAGGAAAACAATGAATGCAAGATTAAAAAGTCAATACACAAGGAGATATGATAGAGTAAAGATAGCGCCCTCCCAATGTGCGTAACCATTGGTAGATAAAATTCTATGAATAATTGATGTTTTCCATGTAAATAAATGTATTCATAAAAAAAAATACAAAGCTGATCAGAACAAAAAAAAATATTTTGAAGTCAATTGCATTGTAAATAATCCAATAGCGAAATGTGCATTGAACAATGCAAATCTGCGCTCCTTTAAAGGACCACTGGGCGGCTATAGATTAAACATACAGACTAGGAATATTGTTGAAAAATGTGTCTGGCTGTTATGAGCCATTGAAATATCGGTAAAAAATATTGATGAAATTCACCAAAAGGAAAAAAAGTTTTATAACTTCAATTTGCATAAGTAAAATTTGCTATACTCACGTTGCTCCGACAGTCTTGAGCTTCAGGAATTGGGGAGTGAATTGATAACGGACGAACCTCCCAGCGTTAGGGTCCAGCGGCTCGTCCTGGTTCTCCGATTCCCCCCCTTCACCGGTCTCATTGTTAGGTTCGCATGGAGGCTTCGCTATTTCAAACAGCACGGTGCCCGTCTCCAAATCGCGAATCTTGAACCGCGTAAAATCAATATCGTATACATTAGCCTCTGGACTACACAGATAATTATCTGTTATATTTGTTAGCCGTAAAACATCGTCAGGAGTGATCGTACAAGGCGCGATTCCTTCTTTCGATTCTAGCGAGTGATTTGAGGTCAGAGGGCCACACTTTTTGCTGAGAACGCTCATCTTAATAATTTTAGTATTTTAAAGGTTTATTTTAGCCCCTACGAAAGTGACGACGCCGTTGAAAAATTAATTTCACTAATTGATCGCCAATTATCGAACAGAAACGTCAAATTCTACAATTTTACTACCTGACAACCACAAATGACAACAATCCTCGACACTTTTTCGAAAGGAATTTCAGAAGCCATAAATGTATTTAAAAATGAAATCAAAGATGGGGTATTTTTTAAACATTTTCCCTTTGATTGGAGTGATGGTTTTTTTTTATATTTACGACTAAACAACATTTATCCATCGTTAATCTAAATTTACTTGGCAATTACAAGCATTTTTTTAAATATATTCTGGCACGTGTTGTGATTAATTGGCATTATCAAACATTGTATGTAAAGAAAGCTTGGTATTTTTTTTCGCTTGTGGCTTTTGAACGTTGAGGGATGAGGGATGCAGGATACTGACTAGTATATTATAAAGTGAGAGACATAATGTTCCCACTGATAACAACAACAAAAAACAACTTTTGCCCTCCTTTTCATTCTTCAACGTCCTAAGCTCTAAAATTTTTTAGACTCATACGGTGTTTGATAATGATGTTGAATGAATCGAAACCACATGCGCAATAGATTAAAAAAAATAGTGGTATAAACCAAGTAAAATTTTAATTTAAAATTAACAATTATCGCATCGCGACTCTGGAATCAATTGATAAAAATTTAAGAACCCTTTCCTAAATCCATTGCGATTATAGGAGAAGCGTGATAAACGCGTTATTACGTAGTTCAGATAAATTTAGTGATGCACATAGATCTGCTCCAACAGACAATGCGAAAGAGGATAACAGCCTTGTTATTTCTGCCATACCCTTAGATTATTTCAAATGTTTTTAATATTTAAATATCCGAAATAATTGATGGCAAATAGTATTCAGTAAAATATATTTTATTTCTCACTGTTTATTCGATTTCAAAATATCTTTGAGAGTTAAAAATTGATAAAAAAATATAAAATCGATGTGATTATTATAAAATTAATTTATCATGGACATTTTTAAAATCAGAACACAATCCTTGCCCCTCACGGTAGTTTTCCGAATGTAGAAATCGAGTTTGGGAAAAATAACGTGTGCGATAAACATAGACAATGATAGAGTAAAAATACGTATCGCAGGTTGTCATTTTGACGCGGCGTCCTTTTTAGTGTTATTTATATTTATTTCGTTTCAATCTCGGCACAGTTTTTTTGATAATTTATAATAAATACGTGTAAAGATGAATATTCAAAGTGACCATATTTCTGCGAGTTTTCACTTAATGATTCATTTTAAAGTAATCGTAGTGCTTTAAAATTGTCGCAACCTAACCTTTAAATCTGACATGATCAACGATTTCAATCTTACTTTGAGATTATTATGCATAGCTTTTGTTCTTTTCATAATTTTGCAATTTAAAGAATACTTTTACTCTCAAGGTTCTGAATAAATATTATTAAAAAAAAAACAAGATGAGTAATAGAAGAGTGTCGTATTTTTATAACGCGGACGTTGGGAATTTTCATTACGGACCTGGGCATCCAATGAAGCCGCATAGGTTGGCTGTTATTCACAGTTTAGTTTTAAACTATGGACTTCATAATAAAATGCAGATTTATAGGCCCTACAGAGCCAGTTCACATGATATGAGAAGATTTCACAGTGAAGACTACATTGAATTCCTACAAAGAGTAACGCCGCAGAACATACAAAGTAAGATTAACCTATTTAAAGTTGTACTCGGTATATTTAAAATACGATAATGGTGTAGTACGAGTGGTTCTTCAAATAATATACACATTCTATCATAGACTTACATACATCAGTGTTATTGCACAAATCTAAAAAGGCCATAGACAATTTAATTTGTGTTCAGAGATGTATTTACTAAATGTTTTTTATATTGTACATAGTATCGCTTATACATACTCATATGTCCGCCTCCGTAGTGTAATGGTCAGCACGCTCGGCTACCGTTCTGGAAGTCCCGGATTAGACTCCCAGGGGGTCAAATAAGTGATTTTTTCACTCTAATATTTATTCAATATTACCCTGGACTGGTGCCTGAAGCGGAGGGCTAATCACCTTTCCTTCATGTGTTAACAATCAAGATGGAATTGCGTTTATATGATGCAGCGCCCTATGTACCATTGGGGTGCGGATAAGGGTTTGAAGACTGAAGATCACTCATACTCAAACAAATGTATTTCTTGTTTCGAGTCTAGTCTACAGAGCTATATATTTTTATATATTGAATGGTATAAAAATGATTTGGTGCAGGTTTCACAAAGTACCTGACCCTATTCAATGTGGGGGACGACTGTCCGGTGTTCGAGGGGCTGTTTGACTTCTGCTCCATGTACACGGGAGCCTCTCTGGAGGGAGCCATGAAGCTCAACAACGGGGCCTGCGACATCGCCATCAACTGGTCGGGCGGACTTCATCACGCCAAGAAGTTTGAGGCTTCGGGTAAATACTTTGTGCTAGTCTAAATGTCCTCCTCTGTGGTGTAATGGTTAGGATGTCCCGGGTTCGATTCCGAAGGGGGTAAGGGGTAAAAATGACAACACTAGTATTTATTTAATATTACCCCTGAAGCGCAAGAGTAATCACCTCGCCTTCATGTAAATAACTATCATGATAAATTTTGTTTTGATGATGCAGTGCCCTATGCACCATTGGGTGCGGACAAGGGTAAGAAGAAAAAGATGAATTTATCAAAATTCATTGTAAATTCACAATTATTTTGACAAATTTTGATATTAAAATTAAAATTTCGTCTTTTCTGAAGCCGGCCTATTCCTTAGGCAATGCTTTTGAAAGTATAGATTTAATTAATATATTGTTATTCTCCTTGAAATCTGTACTTTCTCAGCATTTCTTCTCCATGTTATAATGGATAAATTTAAACGTTGTGTTTCACTCTCTCTTACTGCTCGCCGATAGTGTTTGAAGGAGACGTGTATTTACTAGTGCTTAACTAACTAACTAACCATCACGCCGCTTCCCCGCAGGGGTAGGCACAGAGAATAGAGCGCCACACCACTCTGTCCTTGCAAACATTCTTCGCCTCTTCCACGTTCATGCATGTCCTCATACATACCCGCCGATTGTTACGACTCCTAACCTGACCACTTTCAAGTATTTGGCATACCTGATCGTGCCATGTTTTTCTAGGTCTTCCTCTGCTTGTCTTCCTCTCTTTTCCCACTAACATTCGCCTCATAAATTTGTTTTACCGTTCTTTCCTCACTCATTCGTTCTACATGTCCAAACCATCTCAACACACCTTTCTTAATTTTATCGATAATGCTTATCTCAGCTTTGCATTCCTTCCTTATTTCACTATTCGCACATCTATTATACATCGTTTTGTCGCACATTCTTCTGAGAGATAGCATTTCGACTGCATTCAGTCTACTTTCATCCTTTTGCCAACTCCATGTTTCACTTCCATACATTAGAGTTGGAACCAGGACTCCGTTGTGCACTGCCAGTTTAGCTTCCGCTGATAGGTTTTTATTTGCTATAACTGATTTCAGTGCACCATTCACTTTGCACCCAGCATTCACTCTCCTTTCTATGTCTTTATCAATCTTTCCATCCCTAGAAATCATACTACCCAAATACACGAAATAATAATAATAATAATAAATTTGGATAACTTATATAGCGCCATTTTCGTAAAAAAATACCTCAAGGGCGCTTCACGGTGAATGAATTGGGGAAAATCATCTACTAGTGCTTACTACTTGTTATTTTATTTTTTAAATTATGATTTTATGTTATAAGACTATTTGTTACAATACTTTTTGTTTCTCTATTAGTGTATTTTTATATTAGATACTGTAAATATGTATTATCTTAAAGGCTTCAGCCATTCAATAAATTAATAAAAATAAATTATTATTCCTTAAATAAAAATATATACAAAACAAGACAATATTATGAAAAATAATTTGTCATTGTGTATTTAAATAAATAATGAAAAAGTGTAAAATGTCAAATACATTGAATTTGACCACAGCGGATATGGTTTAAATAATAGAATTTAAAAAAAAAATCTGTTGTTATGATAAATATCGCATATTCAAATTGTATGTATTGCAAATCAAATTTCATTACCTCCTTGCTTTCATTTGTATTTCCCAATCACTATTGGAGGCTCCATATTGGTGTATTGCGTAGGTTTCTGCTACGTGAACGACATAGTGATCGGCATCCTGGAGCTGCTAAAGTACCACGCGCGCGTGCTGTACATCGACATCGACGTGCACCACGGGGACGGCGTGCAGGAGGCCTTCTACCTGACGGACCGCGTGATGACTGTGAGCTTCCACAAGTACGGCAACTACTTCTTCCCGGGCACGGGGGACATGTACGAGATCGGCGCGGAGAGCGGGCGCTACTACTCCGTCAACGTGCCGCTCAAGGAGGGCATCGACGACCAGAGCTACGTGCAGGTCAGATCACAGACATTTATTTATTAAATAATCTATTTACTTTTTATGAAAGCAAACCTTAATGTAACAGGTTTTTAGCCATCTAAACATTAATATTGTGTCGCACAAACAGCGCTAACACACTAACAGCACTAACACACCGCTAGACTGTATAGGTGTGGCTGTGACTTCTCCGCTCCGTCGCTCTCGGGGTCGTAAATCCCGAAAGTTATGAGCTCGGTAGAGATGCGTAGGTCCGTGTAGTTGTCGATTCGTTGTCCAGTGAGCGAAGCGATAGTCAAGTCCCAGAAGATTTCGAAGTCGAGGTAGTGGCGAATGGTCGGTGGAGATCAAAGTGAAACGAAGGGCTCGGTGTGAGTGGAATGGTTAATTTGGTCAAAGGCACAGATATTAATTAACGGGGCTTATGACCGTCATAGGCTGTGAAAGTGGTCACTTTACACACATCTAATATTCACCAATTCTACCTATAATTGACAACCACACTACTCAAATTCTTTAAACTCCTATATATATTGTTCAAATTCGATACATAGTGCTTGAATTCACTACTTCAGACTTCCATATTCTTCTTCATCTATGTTGAGGTGTCAAAAAAAAATGAGGCGAATGTAGTTGGAAATCGGAGTGTAATTGAGAAAAACTTAGTATGATCAAATACGTCAAATACTTAGGCTTGGTTAAGTCAGGAGTGTTTTAAGGAATAATCAGTGGGTATGTTTGAGGAAATGCATGAGTGTGGAAGAGGTGAAGAATGTTTGTAAAGACAGAGTTATGTGTTGTTCTATTCTCAGTGATGGTTACTTAGTTTGTTCTCCGTGCCATAGCACCGAGCAGATCCGTAGGGGTTATGAATTGTTTTTTTTATAGATAGGTTTTACTTAGTAAATACCGCTATTTCTTAAAATCTATTGTAACACTTGTTTCGATGCATTCCGCATCATTTTGAAACACCGTATTTAAATTAGAAATGTGTAGATTTTACCACAAAGTGACTGCCGAATCAATTAACCAGTTATCTGCCAAGAGCGTCTTAAGACGCATAATTTTCTGTGACTGGAGCGCCGCTCATACAAAAATGACGTCTTAAGACGTGCCGTTTTAAATGGGCTTTTAGTAAAGAAAATCAAATATTTAAAATGTACAAATATATTGAACGCATAGTGACATCTATTGAGAATATCTTTGCATACTTAGAATTGAAACAGAATTTGTTTTTAGCACTTTAAACGTAAATTAAAGAGAGCTTTGTCGTCGGAACAACTATTGCGCTCAGGGTTGTCCAATAATCCCTGAGTTGCCGTCACTGCCGAATCTGATGATTTTTAATTTTTAATTTTTTTACAATCATATTGTATGTGTTTGTATACTTTTAATATTAAACTAACATAAACAATTACTTTTGACATATAATTTAGTTTTCATATTTTCTATTACAAATTTTGTGACAACCCTGCACCATGAACAATTAATTTTATGATTATGGATAAATGACTGAACGACAGGCGCGCTCTTCACTTATTTGGCAAGTTTTATAAATAAACGTTAATACACTTTTAATAACAATGTTTTTAGAAGGTTTTATTTTTGTCAAAAAATTCGCGGCGTGCTGGGTACCGCCATACATATACCTGCCGGCAGTTAACCGGTTAATGAAGTTATGAATTGTGTGTTATTTGGCAGGTGTTCAAGCCAGTGATCTCCAACGTGATGGAGTTCTACAAGCCGACGGCCATCGTGCTGCAGTGCGGCGCGGACTCCCTGGCCGGGGACCGGCTGGGCTGCTTCTCCCTGTCCACGCGCGGCCACGGCGAGTGCGTGCGCTTCGTCAAGGCGCTCAACGTGCCCACGCTCGTGGTCGGGGGAGGGGGGTGAGTCCTCCGTATATACTAATAGCGTTTGTGTGCTACACGGAATTTTACTGTCCGGCAGTCTGGTTAGCATGAAAAAACGGATGATTGGCTTATGCACTTGTCCGTCTTTTTCCGGATCGGTGCGCTAGATCTGTGCCTGATCGCGGTGCACTAAACGATCACACTAAACTATTTTAGTCGTCGGACAGTAAAATTCCGTGTAGTGCACAAGCGCTTTAACCCTTAGCACTTGTGAAAGGGATCCGTAATACAGTGCCGATGAGTAATGGTTGAATGGGAAATGCGATGACTGGGCATTTTCTGCAAATGTCTTCTCACTGTTCCGTGTCTGTCTGCTGTGCTGGTCGGGGTTCTGGAAGCGTCTGTGTACTGGCCAACGTCGGGTCGGAATTGGATCTAGCTGACTAATTAAACATCTTTTCATGCCAATTTGATTATTTTTGAAAATATATCAATTACATTAAAAATTCTATGTAAAAAAAGCTTCTTCAAAAAAAGCTTGTAAAAAAAGCTTCTTCATCTCACCAATAGACGTCTCTAGTGGAAATTTTAGTGATTCAAGTACAATGTTTTGAAATTTGATACTATAGAATTTCCGAGAATTTGAGTAATGTACAGTTGTCGATCATGGGTAGAATTGGTGAATGTTACATCTGTAAAGTGATCACTTAACCCAGCCTATGACGCTCCAGACTTCCATATTCTTTTTCATCTATGTTGAGATGTCAAAAAAATAATGTAATAAATTAAATTATTTCCAGTTACACGCTCAGAAACGTAGCAAGATGTTGGACCTACGAGACGTCGCTGCTAGTTGACGAGAATATATCCAATGAGCTTCCGTACACAGAATATTTAGAATACTTTGCGCCCGACTTCACTCTGCATCCCGACATAGCGACAAGGTTAGTAGAGCAGCTTCTCATTAAAAAAATATATTTATGTACTTTGGGACATCTTTATAACTAATTAACTTACCATCACGCCGCTTCTCCGCAGGGGTAGGCAGAGAGAATAGAGCGCCACACCACTCTGTCCTTGCAAACATTCTTCGCCTCTTCCAAGTTCATGCATCTCCTCATACATACCCGCCGATTGTTACGTCTCCTAACCTGACCACTTTCACCTGACATCTTTATAATTTCAAATAATGTTTTTATTCAAGTTCTATCTGGTAAATACCACTTTTTCTTCAAATCTAATGTGACACTCGTTTTGATGCATTCCACATAATTTTCAAACACAATAGATTTTAAGAAATAGTGGTATTCATCAAGTAAACTTAAATTAAAAATGGATAAATGTTACTGCTGAATCAATTAACGAAATTAAGGAAATGTAAAGCTATATAAGGATCATCGGTCCATTTAATCTTCACATTCGTTTGAAAATCCCATAACAAGGCGAAACAACTGTCACAAAAATTATTTATATGTGTTTATCAATAGTAAAATATAATTTAGTTGATTAAAAAAATCAGTGTTTGATTTTAACATTTAATATATAAATTAAAATAGAGTTCTATAGATTAAAAGCCAAATCTATGAATAAATAAATTAAGGAAATGTTTTTATTTTATTTCCAGACAAGATAATGCCAACAGTAAACTTTATTTGGAGACCATTACGAAGCACGTTTACGACAATTTGAAGATGTGTCAGCACGCCCCCAGTGTGCAAATGCATCAAGTACCAGGTATGTTTCATACTATAATAATAATAATAATTTTGGATAATTTACATAGTGCCATTTTGGTAAAATACATACTACCTCAAGGGCTCTTCACTCTGACAAAATGTTCTCCATATTCCCATATATTCAATTATCCAACGCCCGGCAAACAAATTAATCCGCATAAACTCGCTCTTGTTGATCTATATAAATTAAAATATAAATGTTCTTTGTTAAAAATATATAATATCCTAAAGTTGTTTGCCAATTGCTTTGAATTTTTGACAAAACTTTGCATTTGAATACGCGTCCACCTCCATAGTCAGCACCTTTGGCTACCATGCTGGATTTATTGAAATATGGGTGATTTTCACTCTCATATTTATTTAATATCACCGAAAAATAATTATAAAGTTATGTATGTATAATTATTGTATTGCTATTAATTATAAGTATAAGAATTTTAAACTTATGTATAATTATTTTTATTTATTTATTTACGGCATTACTGCCTTTTACAAAAAATAACATTGAAATTAAAAATTCAAATAGATTACATAGAAATTAAAAATAAATGATATAAAATAAAAATAACAATAATGAAAAATGAAAAGATAAGTATAAGTTATAAAACAAATGCAAAACTTGGTTTAAAAAAAATTGGTACAAATTAGGGAAGCTAATAATCGAAATAAAATTCATACCAAGAGATCCAAAAAGTATTCTTTAAATTTTGACTTAAAGATGTTTATTGATGTACTAAAAATATCAACTAATGGCCCGTATTCATTGCCATATCTTAGAATTCTCGGAGTAGGAAAGAACATACCGCTCAATCCTTTCTAGAACGTCATAAATCAAAAATCTTTGATTTTCAGTTATGCATGTTTTCAAAATGCCCAGAAAATGTACTATATCCCAGCAAAAGAGGCATATTTTTAACTTAATATTTACCCGCTACAGGGCAGAAAATGTTGTTTTTGCATTTTGAAGAAAAAGTATTGTTTAATTATTTTTTTTAAATATACAAAATATTTTTCAAATGAAGAAAAAACCTTCAGGTTTTACCTAAAAAGATCTGTTGTACAGTAAAAAGTTCAATAAGTGGCTTGATATTTATTTTTAATACATTGTGTTATATTTTTAAACTTTAAAAACATTCTCCTGAAAAATCAAGTTTTTTGATTTATGACGTTGTTGAAAGGAGTGAGCGATATGGTAGTTAGTTTTCGAATGGCTACACTGAAAAATATACTTGTGATACAGGTGACGGTTTTCTGAAAGAAGAACGAATCAAGGAAGAATCGGATCCCGACATACGCATCAGCCAGGAAGACGCCGACAAGATGGTGGATTGCAAAAACGAGTTCTACGACAGTGAAAAGGATAATGACAAGTCTTCTATAGAGAGGATACCGATTCCGTCCATAAAGCAAGAAATGTAGTTACATTAGGATGTTTAGTATTGTACAAAGGATATTTTACTTAAACCTTTAAGCGCCCGTGTGCCATGCGCAATAGAGATAACTCACTGCCTGAGCAATGTTTTGCGAAATATTTGCAAAAAATTATATTGTCAGATATCCGTATAATCCGATTACAAAACATAGCATAATCACTGTTCCTGTTCAGCATTACTCCGCATACGTTTTCTAGTCTACGACACACCAAAATTCTTCCTAGAATTCCGCGGCACACCAAAAGCTAAAATATATAGACCATTGAAAAATTATTTGGTTGTAATAATTATTGTATAGTTTTGAAAACTGTAAAATAGAATACCACGGTAGGCGTAGTTGGGTAGACGCTCGACTGCGTAACTGGCGTCGGAGGTTAGATTCACGCCAATTGCAAAATAAATTCAAGAATGATTTATTTTCAAAACCTCCCTATCCCTATCCTTACTTAAAGGGCCCAGAGCAGCTTTGAAAATAGGTGTCTGCGGAGAATTCTAGGCATGCGGTGGTTTGACTTTGTGAGGAATGAAGAGATGAGGCGTAGGACGCAGCAAAACTTGGTCACAACTGTCGTCAAGAAAAGGCGATTCAGTTGGCTTGGCCATGTACTCCGCATGCCTCCTGAGAGCCTTAATCAAGCTTGCCTCTTTTACAAGGCATCAGGTTCGCACCGCCCAGGACGACCACTGCTGACAATTCGTCGGCAGTTCTCGTCAGAACTTCGGGACGCGGATCTGACTTGGGAGGATTCAAGGGAGCTGGCAGCCGACAGAAAATCTTGGAGACAGTTTGTGGACTCCAAATGCTCCACCTAGGGAGCGGATATGGTTTAATAATAATCCTTACTATACTACCTGCAGATAAGCCTTTAAAAATAGAGGCTTTGTGGATTATTCCTTAAATTAATAAAAATATTTACAATACAAGACAATATTATGAAAAACAATTTGTCATTGTGTATTTTTAAATAAATAATGAAAAAGTGTAAAATGTCAAATACATTGAATTTGATGAATTTGACCACGGCACACCTGTATCCGGCTCACGGCACACTGTTTGTGAAGCACTGGTTGCAGAGCACCATAAGGCATTGAACAACGGAGATCCACGATCCCATAAGGCACCAATGGGTATGGGCGTTTAAAGGTTGATATCATGTTAGAACCATGTTGTTCCCGTGTATATAAGGAAAACAAAATATGTTTCGAAATGTATATGAAACTGCTTTCTATATATGGCATTTTTTTAAATTTAGGACACTTCGAAAGGGAAATCGTTGCTTAATCCTCTGTCTACCAAGTGAAGTTAATGTGGAGATTATTTAAACTCTATAATACGTAAATTAACGGAAATAATAATATGTAACATACATGAGGGTAACCAGTAAAAAAAAGTAGCCTTCTTTACATTGGACAGAAAACTGTGGTTATCGAAGGTTTTCTTAGTGGTAGACCAAGGGTTAAAAAGGTGTCTTGCAATCATCACTTAGTTATACATACTGTTTTTTTTAAAAATGTCCATACAAAATTATTTTTATTTCTTATTTACTAAATTGTAGTGGCTTTTTTATAAATTATACTTTTTTGTTGTTTTTGTTCTTGATAAAAGAAAAATCGATTGAAAAAGATCGATAAAAAAAGAAAAATTGATATTTTGAATAAAAAATATACTTTCATTGGTATTCAAAGCCTTTTTTGTGGCAAGTAATTTGAACGATATTTGTTATTTTTAATATTTTTTTATTATATCAGATACTGGATTATTCACCTTACGGATGATATATCAATATATTTTATAGGTGTTTTAACTATGCTAGGCTTTCCAGCTACTTTTGTATAAAAACGATAGATGGTTCATCTCAAGTGCTATATAACTGCTTGCTGATATTTTGTTGTGCCGGTTTTGAGGCAAACTTGTGTCTTCATCAGGACAACACTACACTAGCCTGCAAATAATACTATACTACTATATAGTACTATTCACTATAATACTATTTTAGCATTTGAAACATTTTTGTTTTCCTTCAGCATGCAAATATGGAATTTATTTTAATTATGTTTAAAATTTATACAGTAAACATTTTGTAAATATTTAATTTATAATTTTCATCTAAGATATGCGCGATTGACATCTAAATTTTGTAAATAAATTGTGTTAAAATTATAAGAAAAAATTTACATTAAGAAATTCACAATGTTGTTTTATTTATGAAAATTGGCGAGAGTATACTCCTTAAAAAGTATGGAAGAGAAAAATGCTTGATTAAATCCTTGAACCAATATTCAAAATGAATAAAGCTTCGAGTGTAGGCCTTTATATGTTAAACCAGTTGACAAAAGTGACTAATAAAAACACCTGTAACAGGTAAAAACATGTTTTTATTGAAAAACAGTATTTTTATCGCACTGGCAGCGCCATCTCTTGAATTTAACAGCAATCCTTAACATTATTCATGTCAGGCAGCATGCTTTTGACAGCTACTGTCACATTTCTTTATATTTTTTTTTATTGCATTTAAATTCAAAGATTTTTGATATTTTCATCACTTATATTTGCATTGTGATATTTTACATGTTAGAAATAAAAGATATAAGATTTCTTTTCTTTTTTTTCTTTTAAACTGGACTGAGCCACAGCAATGCGTGGTCGGTTATAGCTAGTACATTTACCCTTTGACTTTGATTAAATTTTAATGAAGATTTTATTTTATTTTTTTAAAATATTTTCCAGTTTTTGTTAAATGTCTAAACTAACCAAATTTTTACTGCTTTTAAAACTTTTTTTAAGACAAAGTTTTTTCATCTAGTATTTCTAGCCCACAACTCCATTATAATTTAATTTTTTATAAGATTTGAATTCCATTTATTATTTACCTTGCTTATCGTGTACAAGGTTTATAGTTCATTAAGTGGATTTTTGTTTCTTCTAACTAAATAAAGATATTTGATTTAAATCTGTGTGGGAACAGGAGGGATAATCTAGCGTGGGCCAATCAGGAACTTCTCAGAATTCGCTCATTGCTGGGAGGAAACCACATAAAACTCCTCAGGAGAATGCGGAATGTTCACTGTCAGCCACAGACCTTCCGTTCCACTAGAAAAGGGTTTGGCATTTTCTGTCCTTGCTTGGTTTATGGTGCCAATGCCCTTCACTATTTTTATCATACATGATACCACCTCTCGTGACAGTTCCTTATGTATGTACTTGTAATAAACCACTTGATGAGTTTTACTTTTATTATACACGACTAGTTTCGAAAACATCTGCAAGTTTTCGAAACTAGTCGTGTGTAATAAAAATAAAATTTATTAAGTGGTGTATTAAAAGTGTTTAATTTTTTAAAAAATAATCATGTCATTCCACAAAATTAATGCCGAATCAATGAATAATATAACCTACTGCTACCACTGTTACTATAATAAAATCCATTTGTGGGCGAATTTAAATATTTAGGTTTATGTATAGATAATAAGTTCAAATGGGATGCGCATATTATAAAACTCTGTGATCGTCTGCGGGCTCTAGGGAGTACTTTTTATAAGTTGTACTTTATCCTGCCTAAACCAACCTTAAAGATTATATACTGTTCTTTAGTAGAATCCTTAATAAGATATGGAATTAAGTCTTGGGGACATTCGACGAAAACAAATTTAAAAATGGTTCAAAATCTGCAATATTCCATAATCAAAAAAATTGTACCCAGTCAAATATATAATCAAAGGGACAATCCAATCTTGTTATATAAACATTTAAAATTACTGCCGGTACGTGGAATATTGTGGATGAGTATCATCGTTGAGCAACAAACTAGACAAAAATATCGAAATCTTCTAGTACACAACCATGATACACGATTTACACAAAACGAAGGTCTGATAGTCCCAAGAATCAACAATAAATATGGAAGTCGAACACTGCAATATATCGTTCCGAACATTTTTAATTTGTTGCCGACGGATGTTAGAGGTCAAAATAAAAGATGGAACAAAGGCAAAATAAAGGAATGGGTAAATGATCAAGAGTTAATTTTATGAACATTGTAAAAAAGATTATATTGTTAATTTTTCTCCTTTTTTGTGTGTATATATTAGGTTAAAATGGTTAAAAAACAATAAAAAAATGTATGCAAAAAGAACTCCACCGACAAGACACACAAGGTGGCTTGGTGGGTCTCTGCAAAATAACTTTTTATTTTTATTTTTAATATATGTTAAAAATTGTGATTTATAAAAAAAAAAATAAAAAAAAAAAAAAAAAAAAGCTATTTCTTTGCCGGGGTGCCCGTACTACACACGGGCAAATCGGGGAAAGAGTCAAAATTGACTTTTTTAATTAATGTTTCACTTAGTAAAAACCGCTATTTCATAAAATCTACTGTGACACGTGTTTCGATGCATTCTGCATCATTTTAATTAAAAATGGATGGATTTTACCACAAAATGACTGCCGAATCAATTAACAAAATTGACTTGTGTGCAACATACAATGATTCTGCACTTAACAAAGTAAGGCGGTGTTTATTTATATTCATAATGATTTGAATGAAGAGATATACATATATTTAACGCTATCGATGAAAAAATATGTCTGGAGTAAAAAAACATTTTGTCAAAACAATAATTTATTCAACAAATAATAAACAAGATTATTCTCAAACCACAAAAGCTTATAATCACAGTAAAACTTCGTTATAACGGACCTCTATTTAATGATCTTCGGATATATTGGACAAAAAATCTGGTCAGTAAGTATTATACTCATTTTCGTAATTTTAGAGAGTTGATTATTAAAAAAACAGCAAACTTTCAAATCCCAAATAAAACTTGATTCCTTTTTCAAAGCAGGATTACTGAAAGCAAGCGTGTCGATATCAAACAGCAACGTCACTTCACAATGAATGTCCAAAGACAGGTAGAATTTTATTTGTGTTTTGTATTTTTGATTTATATATAAATTCAAACCCTTATCCGCACCCTATGGTGCATAGGGTACTGCATCATATAAACACAGTGTTATCTTGATCATTTACACATGAAGGAAAGGTGATCAGCCCTCCGCTTCAGGTACCAGTCCAGGGTTATATTGAATAAATATTACAGTGAAAAAAATAAATAGTGTTTATATATTTTTTTTAAAGATTTATTATTAACATATTTTCATATAACGGACTTTCGGCTTTAATGGACTCTCCCTCCCCCCAATTAGTCTGTTATATCCAGGTTTTACTGTATCAATAATAATTTCACGCAATCTATCACAAACGTCACCACTCAGATACATGTTCAATAAACGTGATAAACATCCAATTTGATGCAAGCACAAATATGAACTATTTATTATTAAATTATTCATTATTGTTTTAATAAACATAAGTATGTATGCAAACAAAAAATACTAAATTGTTTCTTCTACAAATATTTGTGATGTTCACATGTGGTGGTACTGCATCAGGTTCTAATTTGTAGTTAGGAAAATGACTGTTAAATCTAACAATACTGCAATGTCTAACCATATATATGTATTGTGTTGAATTTCAAATGTGTTTATTTACAATTTTTTCCTCTTAAAAAATCTACTTTTATGATATACGGCTCATTTCCTTTAGATATGTACAGTGAACTTTTGAAATCCATAACCAAATCTCTTCTAAGAACGCGAAGTGTATAAATTGATCACTTAAGCCAGTCAAATGCAAGAAAACCCATAATATAGCGTTCAGGATAGACCTACTAGTAATTTAGATCGCTTAAAATATTAACAGCAAATTTATACATGTAAAAATCATAATACATATCGGAGTCATACAGGAAAAAGTGACCAAGTGCATTTTTCACAAAAAACGTGATCATTGACTATTTGATATCTTACTAGCTTAATATTGCCCTGAAAAAAATCCCAAAGGATTTAAAACTTGGAAGCATAATATATTGACTTGTTAAAAATGATTAACTGCATTGATGTTTATTTTCTTGACAAGCAAAAGTGACTTAAATGGCCCTTCTGAACATTTTACGTTTTGTTAGTTGGTCACTTTCTCCTGTATATAAGAAACAACTACTATATTTAAGAAAAGTGTAAGATCAATTGCCAAATATGGCATAGAGAATAAAGCAAACACAGCGAGAACCAAATCTCTTTTAAGAACTTCAGAAATGAGGACATTGAGGCGTATAACTGGAAACACTTTAAGAGACCGAATAAGGAACACGGAAATTCATAAAATATGTAGTACGGAGGATATAGTCAGATGGGGAAGACAGAGAAGGCGATTCTGGAATGCCAATGTCAAAAGCATGCAAGAAAATAGACTGGCCCGAATTACTCTTCAAGAAAACCCAGACGGAAGAAGACCACCTGGAAGACCTACAAAGCGATGGCGTGACAGCTGGCAGTCCACATCTCAAGAGATGGATAACGAAACAAACAGATCTGAGGATCTATAAGAATGAAGACGAAGAAGATTTTGAAATAACATGTGCAAAAAAGAGAAAAAAAAATCATTTGACAATTAGTAACAGTTCTTAGTAGATTTTCTCACATCCCTTGCGTGAACTTACTACTCAGTACTATGCGCAGAGAGGTATGCGGAAGGAGCTAGGTGTTTTTTTTATCTTTTGATTTTTTAAAGTGATTTTAAAGGGAATTAAGATACAATAAGCAATAATTGAATTTTTTGTATCGTGAATTGATTTATATATACGAAAACCTACGCACCATAATTCATTATTATTTTAGTATACTTTTTATACACAGTATCGCGTGGAACATATCTACAGTGTAAATGGGGAGTTCAGTGTATTACAAATATTAACTTACTATTATTTATATTATATTTTATATTTTTTATACTGACTTCACTTCACTTTGATATTGACATTCAAGTTCCATATCTTCGATGATATTTCTCCCCTCGGAACACCAAGGGAGCTGATGGGATAATAGCATGAGAGGGTAGTGCCCTGTTAATAATTTGTAGATCCCCACAACAGGCACCAAGGTGATGTTTATGAACCGTCTATAGCTCTAGAAAATATTGAGAACCACTGTATGAACAAAACATGAATAAATATGTATTATAACATTATTGATATATACAATTAATTGATTTTATTATTTAGAAATTGATAGTAAATTATTTACTTTATCAGGTACAATAATAATTCTCCATAAGTACTGCTTAAGAATTGATCACATGTAAACAGTTTATCAATATGGACATATCGCTCACTCCTTTCAAGAACGTCATAAATCAAAAATCGACGATTTTCAGTTGTGCATGTTTTCGGAATGCCCAGAAAATGTACTATATCCCAGTAAAAGAGGCATATTTTTAACTTAATATTTACCTGCTACAGGGCAGAAAGTGTTGATTTTGCATTTTGAGGAAATGGTATTGTTTGATTATTTTTTTAAATAAACTAAATATTTTTCAAATGGAGAAAAAACCTTCAGGTTTTACCTCAAAAGATCTGTTGCATAGTAAAAAGTTTAATAAGTGGCTTGATATTTATTTATAATACATCGCATTATATTTTTAAACTTTAAAAACGTTCTCCTGAAAAATCAAGTATTTTGATTTATGACGTTCGTGAAAGGAGTGAGCGATATATAATTTGGATGTTTGAATTGATTTGTTTCTTATTTTAGAGTACAGAAGAATTTACAGAGTTTATTAAAAACCGCATCGACTATAAAACATCTACATATTATTAAATGATATAGCTATTAATTATTATATTGTATTTCTAGATAATCTCAAAATATTGACATAGTTCTACTAATGAATAATTAGAAATCTAAAGATAATGATTGTTCTTAAAACTATTTTATAGAAAGGTAGCTCATTTTCATAAAAAAATATTCTCTCATATTTAGTAATAAATAAAGTACAGTATCTACTCAATGAATTAGGGCCACGCAGAATTTCGCGCAATTTCTCAATTCAAACAGGAATAACTCAGAAAAAACCTTGAATAAAACAACATTAAATTTTATTTACACATGAACACTTTATTACGCTTAAATTGTGCATATATTTTCAAATAAATATAGTTAGTATTTAGTATTTCAACCTTTGGCAGAAATAACTGCCTCAATTCTTTTTGGCATACTTAAAATGCACTGTTTTATCATGTTTTTTATTTCTTCGTCTTCTGACCAAATTTTTTGAATATTTTTTTTTAGACAGTCTACTGTCGGATTTTGAAATGAGTATACCTTATTTTTTAACATGCTCCATACGTTTTCTATAGGATTAAGGTCCGGAGAATTTCCAGGCCAGGGGAGCAAAGGCAGATTTTTGTTAGACAAAAATTTTATTATTGATTTAGCCCGGTGGCAAGGTGCCCCATCCTGCATGAAGGTGTATGGACCTTCTGTTGGGTCGAGTGTATGGTAGAAGGGCAATAAAATTCGTTCGAGGACCTGCTTATAGGAATTTTGGTTCATTGTTCCTTCCACGAAAAACAACGGCCCAGGTAAATTGTTAATAATACATGACCATATCATTGTTGCAGGGGGGTGTTTGATAACTTTTACCACACAGGCCTCATTGTAACGTTCCATTGGTGTTCCCCTGACGAATCGACGGCTCTCTGTCACGGCTTCTAACCGGCACTCATCACTAAAGATGACCTGAAAAATAATGAAAATTTAAGTTTAATTCAAATATATAAGTTTATTTACTCAAATGATATGTTGAAAATTCAATTTAAATAAATACCTTTTTCCAATCATCTACCGAGTAATTTCGATGTAGCCTGGCCCATTTTAATCGATCCGCTTTCATTCGTGGTGTCAATTTTGGTACTTTTAAAGGGCGCCTGCATTTCAGATTTACTTCGTAAAGACGTCGCCTCAGTGTTGATACCGATATATTTATACCCTCTTCTTCCAATTTTATTTTTAATGTTTTTGCTGATGCACTACGGTTTTCTAAGGCACTTTGAACGATTTTTCGATCAGTCCTCGGTGTTGTTTTTCTAATCCTACGACAGTTTTTTCGCCGATTGCTGGTGGCGGGTGACTGATTTTTTATTGATTTTGAAATTCTGTCCACTGTTTGACGAGAAACGTTTTCTTTTTTTGAAATTTCTCTATTAGATAGTATTCCTAATTTCAGTAGCACTACAACACTAGACTTTTTTTCCTCAGAAATGTCTTTACTTTTTCCCATTTTGTCCTTTTCAAAAAAAACACTTGTGTTTACAAAAAAAAAATTATACTTTATGAACTAAAATTAAAAATTAAGTTTTTTTCACAAGACACGATAACTATATAACCTCTCTGAACAAAACAACAACCAGAACTCAAGAAA
The DNA here is from genome assembly GCF_059751285.1 of Brachycentrus maculatus. NCBI lineage: Eukaryota > Metazoa > Arthropoda > Insecta > Trichoptera > Brachycentridae > Brachycentrus > Brachycentrus maculatus. The sequence goes on along the minus strand of NW_028281060.1, from coordinate 1,131,616 downwards.
CTTCAGTAATAAATGAGATAGGACTATTTTTTGAACTTTCAACTATCTGTCTACCTGTGCTAATTAGGGACCTTTCTCAGAAAAAGGGTTTGAAATTTTGTAAAGGCTTAAATAATCCAGGTATATTTTACATATTATTGAAGGTAATATACATGATATTAGATGTCAATAGAAAACTTAAAGTATTTATGTAAAATAAATATAATAATCCAAAAGATTTCAGAGTATTCAAAAAAATAATGGGTGGCCCTAATTCATTGAGTAGATACTGTACATGATAGAATTGGTATTATCGAGATGTAAAGAGTGAAAGATAAAGTATAATTTAAGAAGATTTCCAGAGTAAGAAACTGGAGTGAAATGTTAAATATTTAATAATTGCTATCTAATTTCAGATCGTAGTTATTTTGCTTGATATAATTCTGCAGCGTCCCGTCGAAATCGACATAGTTGACTACGAAATTCCTCAACAGCTGGCAGCGGTCGATGATGTGCTTGATCACGTTATTGGAAACCATTAGCGTGCAGTCCAACCAGAGAAAAACGAGGTGTTTCAGCAAACCTCGATTCACGAGACGCATCAGAGTGTCATTTAATAATGTCTTAGTTTGATATTTGACGGTGAGTTTGGATATGCACTGGGCGTGAGTCAAAAAGAACGTAAGGATGTTTTCAATTACAAAACGATCGCACCCGAAAGTCAAACTTTTCAATTCACTGAACATCGGTCCGGTGCTGCTTCTAAAATTCGCCGGCACGTTCAAACAGTCGGATTGCGTTATTATTCTCAGCTTAACTATGTTCGGGCAGTACTTTCCCACTATCAGTAAGGATTCGAAGGTTACCAAAGTTTCTATTTCTAAAATGGAGAAATTTGTTATGTGAGCGCCTTTGAGCCTCAGTAGTTCCCCCATGTTGTTAGAAAACCCGAAGAACGACAGATCGAGTCTGTTCAATCGCACGTCACTGTGAGCCAACTGTTCCAAGATCTCTTCCTTGTTGTATCCCGAGAGGTGAGTGAGACTGAGATCTCTCAAGGAAGGGCAGAGCGTCAGCAGTTTCTGAACGCTGTCCAGGTACACGAAGTGGCAGTTGATCTTTTTCAGAGGCAGAGGGCCGTATTCCTCACCTCCGGCGACGAGTGTGGATCCGATATCGCACGACTCCACCCGGAGCTCTTCTAAAGAGGGAAGCTGACTCACGATTCTTCTTATCCCGGCCTGCGATATGCATCTGCCTACCCGAACGCTCAGTCTTTCGTTCCTGGGAGGATCTATCGCGAGGATTCTGAGGTGTTTCAGAGTGAGCAAATGATTGAGACCGGCGTCTGAAACGTTTCTAATCAGCACGGAAGCGTTAAAGGCCGATTTTCTCAAGTCCACTCTGGAAACGGCATTGATTTCTTCGAGATTCAAGCAGTTCTGTCCGATGACTTGGAGTATTTCGTCCGTGCAGATGAGTTTGAGGTCGAGGACCACTAGCTTGGACAACATGGGCAGAAGGTCGATCCAGAAATAGTGGGGAATGCTGTTGTCCATGTCAGACTTGAGAAAGCAGGTGATGTTAGGATGTGTCATGATAGAGAGTTGTATGCGCGGGTCGGTTCGGAGAGAGTGAAATCTGCGCTCTGCACATAACACATCAAACAATCTAGAAAATAAATTTATGTTTACTTTAAAAACTGAGAATATAAGAACCATTAAAATTCAAATTAAAATTTGTATACAACTTCTAAAATACTACAGGCGACTATTAAATGTATCGACCATTTTCTGGCAACAGATCAGAAAACAGTGTTTGATCAAAACTGTCCTGCTAAGTACAAACACACTAATTACTCTAATCACAAAAAAGGAAAATTATTTGTATAAAAAGTTCCTTGTTTGACTCAATTCACCGTCATTGGCATATTGCATCAAGTAGATACAATAATGTTACAAATCAATGAATTGCAAACATATTTTAAGGTAAAAAAAACATTGGAACTTTCATTTCAAACGTACAAAAATACTGTCTAATTTACCTAGCTGGAAGCATAGAAAATAAATAGTTTCTAAGACCAAGTATTTTCTCTTGACAAACGGGATATTCGAACTCGTGACATTCGTCGAAAATATTATGGCAGGCAGTGTTTATTGTGATGATGGTCGTTCTGACAGCTATGTCGAACAGCAAACTCGGTTGTTTTCTTGGTGGCATTGTTGAAATGGGGTCAATTTGCACGTTTAATGTTATAATATCCCATAATTGGCCGGCAATTGCACGGGTAGATAACACAAAATAAGCTGTAACTATCAATCTCCGTCACGCACGCAAAACCGTTTACAAAACACAGGTGACATTTGTGGTATTTTCATCTTCATTGTTAGAAATTAGAAATAATCAAATTCCCACTATAACATTGCCATTCTAAAAAAATATACATATGATCGATAGAGGTGCCCTGGTCAGGGCATATCAAATATAAAAAGATTTCTTGGGCAAGTTCGGACGATTTGAACTTGATCGATTTCAACTTTGGAGCAATCAAAATCTATTGACTTGTTATTGATTTCATAACAGAAGACAATACAAGTAAACGATCGTGATTGAACTGGTATCTGGCTTAGTTTGTTTCTGTAGTTAAGAGCTTAGACAGTTTCAAAATTAAAATTTCAAAAATCCTCCCATATTAAATGTGAAAAGCGCAAGTTATTATTTATTTATTAATTAAACCTTACGAGTTATTTATTAAGTTTAATTCCTTTCATATTCACAATTTTAAAAGTATCATATCTACTAATAACGCGTGTTTATTTTGGTTCGCTCTTTTATAACAAATTTTATAAAATTGAATCAAAAAGATTTTTTTTTACTAGCTTTAAAATCCGACATAACATTGGAAGACTAACGTATTTCCATTTTGATTCCCATTTAATGAAATATTAATTATTAATTGATAACGTTCATTGTAAACAAAATCTATTTTTTTGTGGAAAATTACGATCATTATTTTTTTATTGCACTTGAAAACATCTGAAACATGCTTTTTTTATACTGGTAACAGAACAGCTGACATTTCCTTGGGAGCTACATAATAATCGTCGAATTAAAATATTTATGCAAAAATCAACTCTATTAACACTGCCTTAAAAAGTATTTTGATATCCAAAAAATAATCTATTTTTATTATGGAAATTGACCTACTAATAACAAATATTTAAATATTTTGTCTATTTATTGTTAAGGAATAAGTCATGAAAATATTTTGATCTCTCCTGATTATTTGAATAATATATAAACATTTTTATACTCGTTATAAAAATTCAATTGTAGAAGGTTATAGCCGTCGACAACGGATAGTGGTAATATTTTATCTTCCTCAAATTTTGTTTTGTGTGTGACCGAAATGGAATAGAATCATGGCCGGTGATCAAACGTCATTTTTCAAGAAAACAGTCCAACATTTAGCTAGATCTTTGGCTAATATCAAACCGACACCATGGGAGAAGGTAATAGGATTATGCTTCACTGTTTTGTTTTAAAAAATATTCTAATTTGCGCTCCGTCCGCTTCCGGATGGGTGTTGCTTATAGCTGTCAAAAATCAATGAATCGCCGATGTTTTCAGGAGGTTTCGGAAAGAATTTGGTTCATGTTTTTGTTTTGGTTTTTAGATAAACACCCTGTTTATGCTATGTCCCAATGTGGCAGCGAATGTGGTGATCACTCCGAGGTCCCAAGAGGCGACGTTTGCGCTTGGTATTTACTTCCTGCAAAGTGGTCTCCAACACAGAGATCGTCTCTTGCCGTATTTTCTGAAGCTCCTGGGGACTCTTCCGACGGCACACTGGGAAGAGCCGACTTGCACAATCACCACCACCGATCGTGAGTAGAAAATTCAACAAAAAATCAATCATACAAGGTTGCTTAGAGTCAAAGTACAGTTTTATGTAATGGTTGGATGTAATTTTTTTTTTGCCTCCAAATCAAAGGTTGTTGTGATGAGTACAATTTTCAGGAATGAAATCAGCGTTTATTTTTCATTAATTAACAATTTTAAAATATTGGATACTAAAAATTTGTGTGATTTAAAATTAGTCATACTTATGAATAATAAAATAAGAATTCATTATAATGTAAAAATATCAGTAGCTCTGTTCATTAATATACATATTATTTAGGTTTACAAGAGCCACACAACCAAATTACTAATGTCTAGCAAATTTATGTGATAAAACTAACAAACTTTTTTATACATATATAATTTATGTGAAAAAAACTAAAAAAAAATTATACATGTGTATAAAAAATTAATTTCATTAATTGATTCAGCAGTTACTTTGTAGTAAAATCTTTTGATAAATAATAGTAAGAAACGGCTCGTAATCACTCTTCAACCTTCAATGTCCCAAGACCCAACTCTAAAATTTAGAATTAGCTTCACATACGGTGTTTGAAAATGATGCGGAATGCATCGAAACACGTGTCACAATTAACTTTAAAAAAAACTGGTATTTACTAAGTAAAACTTGAATTAAAAATGGATATAAAAAAGTCTTTAGTTGGTTTCTGTATTAGAGGTGATTTGTGTGCTCCGCTGATTAATTAAGGAACGATTTATGGACAAATCAAACATATTTTTATTGCATATTTTTGTACATTTTTATGAGTAGTATTGTAAGATAATATTATTTAAAATAGTTTCGGGCTGAACTTTTGCTTCATGTGTATTATTGCCGAGTTGCGGAGACTCGTAGCCTTGTGAACACCTTCTGAAATGAAGATATACAATATTTGATTCATGGTAATCATATTCATGATTAAAAAAAAAACAATGCCAAGTAGGAACAGAACCTGGAAATGGAATATCACAGATTTTACAAAATATATACCCTGGACTGGTACCTGAAGCGGAGGGCTGATCACCTTTCCTTCATGTGTAAACGATCAAGATAACACTGCGTTTATATGACGCAGTGCCCTATGCACCATTGGGGTGCGGATAAGGGTTTTATTATTACAAAATATATTACATATCAATTTCCATTTTGTGAAGTTTAATTTTACTTTTTGACATCTCAACATAGATAAAGAATATGGGAGTCTGGGTATTTACAGGGCATACCACCATATCATAGGCTGGTTAAGTGATCACTTTACACATGTGCAATATTCACCAATTCTTCTACTCATGATTGACATTCAGCCTGCTAAAATTTTTGGAACTCCTACATATATTGATCAATCTCGTGACACAGTACATATCGCTCACTCCTTTCAAGAACGTCATAAATAAAAAAAACTTGACTTTTCAGGAGAACGTTTTTAAAGTTTAAAAATATAATACAATTTTTTAAAAATAAATATCACGCCACCTTTTGAACTTTTTACTGTGCAACAGATCGTTTTAGGTAAAACCGAAAGGTTTTTTCTTCATTTGAAAAATATTTACTTTATTTTAAAAAATAATTAAACAATACATTTTCTTCAAAATGCAAAAACAACACTTTATGCCCTGTAGCGGGTAAATATTAAGTTAAAAATATGCATCTTTTGCTGGGACATAGTACATTTTCTGGGCATTCCGAAAACATGCACAACTGAAAATTGACGATTTTTGATTTATGACGTTCTTGAAAGGAGTGAGCGATATGAGTTTACAAACGCCGCGAGACTAACAGCTGCAAAGGCCCTATCACCGAAATTAGTATTGAGACGACGTTTAGGCTCCGATAGTCCGCTGTTAGCTAATGTGATTGCTGATCAAAGGGTTGCCTGTCTTCCGCTGATTGTCAACGGAAGCGTGAGGCACTTGTGATAAGTGTGCAACAGTGTATTGTATGGACCTACATATCGTGGGTGTACTGGCAAAAAAGGTTTTTTTTTTTAAATTTGCAATTTTGACTTAATGATGCATATTTTATACCACTTTAATGAGTTTTAGTTTTATTTACGACTAGTTTCGAAAACGACAGTTGTTTTCATCTTCTGGTACAAATTAAAACTCATTAAAGTAGTATATTGTCCGCCTCCGTAGTGTATGGGCAGCACGCTCGGCTACCGTTCGAGAGGTCCCGGGTTCGATTCCCAGGGGGGGTCAAATAAATATAAGTGATTTTTTCACTGTAATATTTATTCAATATTACCCTGGACTGGTACCTGAAGCGGAGGGCTGATCACCTTTCCTTCGTGTGTAAACGATCAAGATAACACTGTGTTCATATGAAGCAGTGCCCTATGCACCATTGGGGTGCGGATGAGGGTTTTATTATTAAAGTGGTATATTCAAGTGTATAATTTTAATAAAATAATCATATCATTCCACGAAGTTAATGCCATAATAAAAATAATATTGATGATGCATATTATAAAGTTTTCATCTTTCTATAAACTGGCAAAATGCACTAAGTAGTTTGAAATGTCATATATATGTGGTTTTAAAAGTAAATTTAACTTTAAGTATAAACGCAGGTATTTTATTCAGGCTAAAAGCTTTAAATAACAGGGATTATTTAAATAGGGATTTTAGAGTTTACGATATTTTCAAGTATACCCACGATATATAGAAATTTGAACAACTCAATCTGAGGTGATGGCGATGTATTGCCAAAGCGATGTACGATCGCCTATAGAGAAAAAGAGGACGTTCTGATAAGTGGTTTTGCTGTAAAAGTGTCCATTTGAAATTGATCCAACTGACGTTACATGTTGCTCTCTATCCTCCCCCTGCTCCTGCACCCCCGTCGGCCCCCCCGCCCATGCCGAAGTTCATCGCTGCTCCTGCGGCCGCTCCTGCGGCCGCTCCGGCGCCCGCCCCAGCGTCTCCTGGAAAAATTACGTTTTCTTATTATCAATTTTGACTTTATTTATTAAATGTTAAATCAAGCACTGATTTTTTGAGTCTACTAAGTTGTATTTTATTATTTTACTTAATACAACTTAGTAGATTCAAAACATCAGTGTTTGATTAACATTTAATACATAAATTAAAATGGAGTTCTACAAATTAAACGCCAAATCTCTAAATCAATTTTGACATTGATCCCTAGTTTTGTCACTCTAGTAGACTTCATCTGAGCTATCAAACTAACTAAATAACCTTCACACTGCTTCACCACAGGGGTAAGAACAGAGATTAGAACGCCACACCAATCTATCTTGACAAACAATCTTCCACATTCGTGCATCTTCTCATATATATCTGGTAATTATTCCGACTCCTGAGCTGACCACTTTCAAGTATTTGAAATATTTGATCGGTCTTCCTCTGCTTCTGTGTCCAACTACGTTCGACTCATTAATTTATTTTATTATTCTTTCTTCACTTATTTTTCTTGAATTAGGATTGTACTGAAGGGTAGTTCCCTAAAACTGTTTATACATGTTTCAATCTGTTATTAGATACATTTCAATGATTCTTCTTCTATCCATTTTTAATTAATGTTTTACTTAGTAAATACCACTATTTCTTAAAATCGGTGTTTGAAGATGATGCGGAATGCATCGAAACACGTGTCACAGAAGATTTTAAGAAATGGTGGTATTTACTAGATAAAACATTAATTAAAAATGGATAGATTTTACCACAAAGTGACTGCCGAATCAATTAATCAGATTCTTCTTCTTCCTGGCTACATCCCCACTTACCATCTTACTTGACCATTGGGATCAGCTCTCTTAGTCCTCGGGTTATAGGTCCTTTTGTCATGGACAACGTCACCTAGGCCATGCCTTCGAATCATGTTATGGAATAATTGTATAATAAATTTGGTAAAAAAAACTTTACTTTGTTGTTACGATACTTGTGAACAAAACAATCCCAATGAATAAATTAGAATTTCACTAAATTATGCCTAGTAAACAATATAAACGAATATATAGTCTTATTACCTGCAGATTTGCCTGCACCTCCCCCGCCGCCCCCTGCCCCCGCACCGGCCCCCAAGTTCATAGCAGCTAAAAAAGGAATAACAGGGATCAAACAGGGATAATAAACTGTAAAATTTAACGAGACAGACTTTTATTGTATCACTGGTTAAATGCCAAAGGGCCAAATGCATAAAAAACCAAACGCTTAATTCCAAAAATGGTATCTAAATCGTCAACATTTACATATTCTAAAAAGACACCCATGATTCTAGTGTTAGAAATGGACATTTCTAATGCTCAATGTAAAATTTAACGAGACGGACTTTTGTTATATCGCTGGTTAAATGCCAAAGGGCCAAACGCATAAAAAAACTAAACGCTTTATTCCAAAAATGGTATGGTAAAAAGACACCCATGATTCTAGCGTTAGAAATGGACATTTCTAATGCTACAATCATGGGTGTCTTTTGAATATGAAAATATTGACGATTTAGATACCATTTTTGGAATAAACAGTTTTTTTTTTTGCATTGTGGCCCTTTGGCATTTAATCAGCTATATGTTAGAAGTGATATATAAATAATATTCAAAATTACAATTTAAAATAATCTAGGAAAATCAACCAAATAATTGATAAATGGTTGCAATTTGAAATTGTATTTAATACAACGAATTTTCAACTCTTAAAACATTGTTGTCGGACAGGTTTTTCATCAACCCTGGCCTTAATTATACTCTGCCAGTCTGCCGCCCGACCCTCAGTATACTAATCACAAGTAACCGCAAATCCATCTCCAATATGTACAATGTTTTTTGGCGTATCTCACGCTTCACCAAAAGTAGCAAATAGAGCACTTATAAGCGTCTCCCCTCTCTATCAACAGTATGTAAAATAAATTTACGAATAAACATTTTAAACAGAACTAACTAACTAACTAACCATCACGCCGCTTCCCCGCAGGGGTAGGCAGAGAGAATAGAGCGCCACACCACTCTGTCCTTGCAAACATTCTTCGCCTCTTCCACGTTCATGCATCTCCTCATACATACCCGCCGATTGTTACGACTCCTAACCTGACCACTTTCAAGTATTATAACAGAAATTAATGAATATCTAATATATTACCTCCCGCTCCTGCCCCGGCATTTCCATTACCATTTGCGCCTTGAGCATCGCTCTGAAATTTTTTATTTTATTTTAATTTTAATTTTTATTTACGGCTAATCTCTTTAACAATATTAACAAAAATATGTTTTTACAATAACAATAAATAATACACTAATAAAAATAATTTATGAAATAAAATAACAACTTTTTCCACATTAATTCATGTGGAAAAAGTTGTAATTTTTATTAATAGATTTGGCAGTAACATTGTGGTAAAGACTATCCATTTTTAATTAAAAATTTTGCTTAGTAAATACCACTATATCTTAAAATCTACTGTGACTCGTGTTTCCATGCATTACGCATCATTTTCATACGGTGTTTGAAAATTATAGGAATTAGTGGTATTTACTAAGTAAAAAAGTTTAATTGAAAAAGTTGTTATTTTATTCTAAAAAATGCAGTTCCACCAAGAAATGTCGGTACAAAACTTAAATCTGAAATCATTTATAATAATCACTATCAATAATAATAGATTTTCAAAACAATTTGTCACATAAAAGACTGTTACACACTAGAAAAAAAATCGGAAAAAACTTCCAGATTAGTGCGATAAAAATAAACTCTATCTAAACTCACAAAAATGCCAAATTATGAGATTCTTTAAAAACAAGAAACCACCACTTTTTAATTCTTCGATCAACACAGTATACCTAGAATCGGTGTTAGAATTAGATGTATTTTTTTTTTCATAATACATAGATACATTCAAATATACATATTCATTTCATATATACATTTATTATATGTATTACGGCTCTTTAGGCATGGCCTGTGTTGAGCCGAATACTAACATGTTAATACAATTTTTATATTTATTTTTTATTTTTTAATATTTTTTTTTTTTAATTATTAGATTATAAACATAACATACAGGAGAAATAAAAATAATTTACAGCACAAAGGTTTTTCAATAAGATAATTACACCTGGACTTTAATTAATTCACTTTCTACCTTGTCCCTTCCAATGCTAAGCAACCATCGACGGACACTGTTCTTAAAGACCTGATCACTCCTGGAAATCTGAATGGTTTCGGGCAGCAAATTAAATATCTTTGGCGCAAGGAATGAAAAAGTTTTTTGAGCAAAACTTGTTTTAACGGCTGGGCCAATATAGTTTTTATTTAATGCTGCCCGGGTTCGAATAATTTGTTGCGTTCTTACCTTTTCCATTTTATTCCAGAAGTGAATCAGTACTTCCTAATCAGTAAATAATTAACAAAGGTATGAGAATGCTCAATTTCATAAAAATAATGTAATTATATACTATGATTTTTACTCATAGAGGCTAAATCAAAGGATTGGAAATATTACAAGACTAATTAGAAACGTAAAATGAAATTGATAGAAATATTCACTTACCAGACTTATAATGGAAATTGCTACAAGAGCAAAAAACAATAGTCTGTTCATTCCACTTTTATATGTATAAATAACCCTGTTCAATTAAATCTAACACATAGTTAGTTCGCTCGCTATGCTTATATACAAGTACCTACCATATACTGCTTATACTACTGGTCCATACTATAGTGTGACACATCCAATTACAGTGCCAGTTCCTAATCCGAATGTAAATCATGCAGTGGGTCATTCCTCTTCTTCTTCTTCATTCATTCATTCATTATTAATGCGGCCAGTATTAGGGAATTGTTGTCCAATTACTGAATTATTTAGAAAAATTAGAATGAATAAAAAATTGGTTTATGAAAATGCTCTTTATATTACATTTTTATTTAGGTACTGAAAGAATAATAAAAAAATTAATGGTAATGTAATTAACTATGAGTATTTTAATATTTTAATGTTATAGAATTTAATAAACCCTGATGATGACAAGGTTCTTGTTGAAACCAGTCGGTTAAAGTGTGCTAATAATAAAAAAAGTGATTAAAACAAAGTTGTTTAATTTTATCAAGTTTAAAATGTGCCACAAGTATCTGAGGAAACTATCTGAGGAAAATATTAAAGAAATGTAAAATTAGCCCAAAAAATGGATATAGAACACTTTGATTGAAATCATTATAACTTTAAACACTATATTTTATAATTATTACCTTACTGTATAATTGCAAGCATCACCTGTTATTCTATTTCCGGTGACCATTTTTTAAAATGTAATTATATTATTAAAATGTAATGACAATTTCCATGTTATTATTAACGATTTCATGTCGTTGTTAATGCGGTCGACAAAAGTCCCAACCGCAACTTGCAAATTATGGTTCGTTATTGTATTGTTTTAATAATGAACTTGAAGTAGCCATTGCATATTACTATTATTTTTAAATATATAAAATTACCTTGATATTTAATGAACTATAACAAATTGTACTAAGGGGTGTCATTAAAAACAGATTATTGTTAATTATTCATTGTCAGACATTACTTTTATTAATTTCATTAATTGATTCAGCGGTCCATTTGTGATAATCTCTATTCATTTTTAATTTAAATTTCACTTAGTACTAATAACAGTACTTTTTAAAATCTATTGTGACACACGTTTTGATGCATTTCACATCATTTCTTCAGTTTGAATATGCTTCTCGCGGGCAGAGAGAATAGAATGCCACATTACTCTTTCATAAATTTTTGCAAACATTCTTCGCCACTACTGCATTCATGCATCTCATACATATATCATAGATGATTAAAGAAAACACTTCGTTTTTTACCACTTGAGTTTTATTATAGACTACATGTTTCAGAAGTTAAACTTCCATCATTCAGGTCTGTATAATAACATATATTATAACTAATAACATATATTAGTTACTATACAGACCTGAATGATGGAAGTTTAACTTCTGAAACATGTAGTCTATAATAAAACTCAAGTGGTAAAAAATGAAGTGTTTTCTTTAATCATTGTAACATGTCTTACCACAAAGTTAATGCCGAAACAATAAATAATATATCATAGATTATTCGGACTCCTCACTTGACCATGCCTAAGTATTTAAAGTACTTGATCATGTCACATCTTTCTCTGCTTCTATTTCCAACTGAATTTGTCTATTTTATTGTTCATTCCACATGTCTAAATTATCTCTTATCTCAGTTTTTTTGCATTTCTAGGATTCATAAGTCTCTAAAAGGTTGAAAGCCACTGGAGTGGATTAAAACACTCAATGCTAGGGTTTTTTTCAACTTATGTAATCCTTTTTCTCGTCACAGGTATTCCCGCCTCTGAAAAATTCAGCTTCTGCCTCAACACCCTGCTCTCCGACATTGCGACGCGCCATGCCGATCTACGGGACGAGATCATCACCGCCCAAGTCGACTTGATGAACAACCTGACCAAACACATCACCGAGTGCCACGACAGCAAAGAAAATGCCCTATCCAAACTTCAGTTGTGCAAGTGCACGATCCCCGTACTCGTCGGCCTGGCGCGGTCCATGGGGAGGTTCTGCACAAACAACCCTCCTCTTCTCTGCAGAATATTCCCCGAACCGGACCCACCCGTTCGGGTCAAGACCGACCAGCCGATACAAGATACCTTGAACAAAAAGAGAAGCTTCAGCCAATTTCGATCGATCATCCCGCGATCCCTCTCCGGAAATTTGAACCCGGCGGCCATAGAGACCTTGAGTGTCAACTCTCAAGACATCAGCGACGGTTTGACCAGCACTAATTCTCTCAAAAGGGGATACTTGCAGAGCCATAATTCTGTTCCGTACGATCCCACCGTATATTTCTTCACAAAGTACGGTTCTAGTTTCAATCAGTTCCCGAACATGCGGTTTGCGATGGAGTCCCCGGAAAAGAGGGCTAACCTTCAGTTTCCACTCATTCATCTCCAGACTATACTGGCAATTGCAAAGAAGCTGCTCGTGAAGGACTTGTTGAGTTATTTGGACGAAGAAGCGGAGGATATTTTTGCATCTGGACAAATTCAGGTGAGTTTTAGATGAGACTCTAATTGACAAGCGCCTTGGCTAAGTAAGATAGTCGCCCGACTGCGAAACAGGCATCACTGGTTCGATTCCCGCCAATTATAGAAAGATTTTTTTTTTAATTTTCAATTGCTTTGGTATTTGTGATGTATTTTTTTCATTTCTACCTTCCCTATCCTTACAATACTAACCGCAGGCGCTCTAAAATATTTAATGGCTTTGCGGGTTTTTCCTTATTTTATCAGCCTCCACAGTGTAGTGGTCAGCATTTTAAAGTACCGCACTGGAGGTTCCGGGTTTGGTTCCTAGTGGAATATAAATGTTTGATTTTCACTCTAATATTTATTTATCTAATATTACCCTGCACTGATACCTAGGACTGTCACCCTTCCTTTGTGTATTTAACAATTAAGATAACATTACTTCCATACATTGCAGTGCCCTATGCACCATTGTGTGTGTGTGTGTGTGTGTGTGTGTGTGTGTGTGTGTGTGTGTGTGTGTGTGTGTGTGTGTGGATAATGGTCGGATATATATTATGTGAGAATTTTTTTCCAGATATTTCCCTATAGATCGTTTTCGGAGACATTAAATTTGGCCATGGTTACTCTTCTCAGAGAGCTGTTGCAGAGTCAAAAAGATTTGCCCGTTCCTTTCACCAAAGATGTTCAGGTAACATTCTTCATTTTTTTTAGCTTGTTGAGGTTGAGGTATATTCTAAAGATGCTATCGACAAACTTTGTCTGCCTGCGTAATCTAGTGGTTAATGCGTTTGGCTACCGTGCTGGATGTCCTGATTTGATTTGATTAATAATAATAAATTTGGTTAATTTATATAGCGTCATTTTCGTAAAATACTACCTCAAGGGCGCTTGATTCCCAGGGGGGTCAAAATAAATATTGGGGATTTATCACTCTGATGTTTGTTTAATATCACCCTTGACCGGTACCGGAAGTGCAAGATGACTCAACTCACCTTTGTGTAATTGACTACCAAGATGCAGTTCCCTATGTGGCATTGAATGCGGAAAAGGGTTATAAAAAGATGTACATAGATTATATCTTTGATTCCAAAAATTTATTTAGTTTTTTCTTGATATTTGAAGCGTAAGACTGATCATCTTGCCCTCGTATGATCAGTGTTGCCACATACACAGATTTATCTGTATTGATACAGATTTTAGACTGCCGTTACAGATTTTACTCTTGGGTAGTACTTTTAGTTTTATACAGATTTTTGGAATTGGACATAGTATATGATAAAACAAAAGAATGAAAATATGTATAGATTCGAGCGTGATTAACATTTGATAATAAGTACTGAAACGTTGAAAGGATTATTACTATCCAAACAACTACAATGATCCATGCTACAAACTAAAAATAGAAAAGGATTTGATTTCTAAAATTAATAAAAATGTGTATAAAAATTATATTTTGGGTTATTGATTCCATACAGATTTCTAGACTGTTTGATTCAGATTTTTTGGTTTGGCATATGGCAACTCTGCGTATGATTAACAATCAAGGTGTGGCTGCGTCGACCTGATGCAAAGCCTTATGCACTATTTAGTGCAGAGAATAATTTAATAAAAAATGTTTGTAAAATTACCAATTCTTTATGATTTATTCTCACAAACTGAATTATTTACCCTATGAATGAAATATCAATATATCGTAGTCTTACAGGAGAAAGTGACCAACTAACAAAACGTAAAATGTTCAGGAGGGCCATTTAAGTCACTTTTGCTTGGCATGAAAGTAAACATCAATGCAGTTACAACATTTTGAGTGTATCCAAATACTTGGTCACAAAATCTGGATTGTCTCCAATTACAGGAGTTATTTTCATATTATTTTTTGACATCTCATCAAAGATGAAGAAGAATATGGAAGTCTGGGCATTTACGGGGCTGACGACTATCATAGGCTGGTTTAAGTGATCACTTTACACACGTGTAACATTCACCAATTCTACCCATTATTAACAACCACACTACTCAAATTCTTGGAAGCTCTATATATGTGAACCAATTTAGAAACCTTGTTCTTGAATCACTAGAACTTCACTAGAGACATCTGTTGGTGAGATGTAAAGAACCTTTTACCAAGCAGAAACTCTTATATTAGTATTCTTCTTCATCTTTGATGAGATGTCAAAAAATAATACGAAAATAACTCCTGTAATTGGAGATAATCCAGATTTTGTGAACAAGTATTTGGACACACTCAAAATGTTGTAAATCTGGTCAAATTATAAGCTTAAATAATAAAAATGAAAATGGTATTTTCTGGCGTTTCTCATGTGCGTGATTATAATCCAGGATTCGGACCTCACATAAGTCAAAAAATAATATCAATGCAGTTAGTCATTTTTAACAAGTCAATATACAATTATGCTTCCAAGCTTAAAATCCTTTGGGACTTTTTTCAGGGCAATATTAAGCTAGTAAGATATCAAACAGTCAATGATCATGTTTTTTTGTAAAAAATGCTCTTGGTCACTTTCTCCTGTATGACTACGATATATTATATATTATAAATGTCTCAGCTTGATACAAAACATCTATTGTTTTTAAATGAAAGAAGACGGAAGTCTGAGCATCCCAGAGCTTGCGACGAGATATTTGACGAGCAATTTCTTCAACAGGAGTTTGTGAAGTGTCTGTTTCTCAACGGGCAAACCGAGCTGCAGAGCCGCCACCATGATGCTTCCGAAAGGGAGGACAGGGAGAGCAACTACGCCACTGTTAACAAGTTCAAAGTTAATGTCATGGCCAACTCTGCATGCGTTGATCTGCTAGTATGGGCCATAGGGGACGAAACGGGTATGATTATTATTTTGACAATGTCATGGATTTTTTTGTGTACTTTAATTTCTAAATTTCAGTCTCTCGTCTGCCTCCATGGTGTAATTTTTTTTTCTTTATTTTAAATTCTTTTGCATTACATAACATAAATTCAAATACAAAAAAAAAAATATGAATAAAATATAAAAAAGAATACAAGAAAAGATCCCACAAAGGCATGGCCTGTGTGTGGGTATACAACATAATTTAGGTCATAGTGTATAAGGGTATAGGTATTATAAGTAGAACTAGAATAATAGTGTTAATATAAAAAGTAATGGTCAGCGTGTTTAGCTACCGTGCTGGAGATCCCAGGTTCGATTCCCAGGGGGGGGAAAATAAATATTAGCGATTTTACATTGTAATATTTATTTAATATTACCCTGCACTGGTTCCTGAAGCGCAAGAGTGATGACCTTGCCTTCATGTAAGTAATGATCAAGATAACACTGCGTCAATTCGATGCAGTGCCCTATGCACCATTGGGTGCGGATAAGGGTTATAACTAAGTAAGTAATTTCTAAAGAGGTCCACTTACATTAAAATATGTTTGTTAAACATGCTTGACTATGGATGGGGAATTTTAATGACCACAATCTACCTATAGCTTTTGAAATATTGCTTATCTTGCGCCTTCTCATGCATCTTATATTTAAAAAATTCCTTATCAAATTAGGACTTATTTAAAAAATTGAAGAATGTAATGTCATTCCCGAAAAGATGCCTTTCTTCAAATCGTATAATATTTAGAATTTAATGATCATTTATTTATTATCAATGACCATTTATCAGAATCAATTAATGAAATTTTTGTTATTTACCTACCAAAAAAACAATATGTTACTAGTTATTTTTAGCTATACTTATTTTTTTAACAATCGCTTCGATTTAATGATTTATTTTTTTAACAGTTGCTTCGCATTGTGTAACTATATTCATTTTATTTTCCAGTGGACGATAGTTATGATGTTTTGGATCTTGCTCAAGTCCTTATGTATGAAATAGGTGAACTGTCCTTGTCACTAGTGTGGCCCCGAAATGCATTCTTCATTATCGTCAATTTATCTTTGTGTTTTAATACTTCTTACACAATCATTTATCGATGCCACATGTTTTTTTGAAAAATATACAAATTATAGTCCTACAAACACACTTTACTTATAAACTTTATAAAATTAAACAACTTTGTTCTAACCACTTCTTTATTATTAGTACACTTTAAACTACCGGTTTCGACAAGAACATTGTCATCATCAGGGTCAAAAACTTCCGCACACTAAACTAAACTAAACTTCGAGTGTGTGGAAGTTTTTGACCCTGATGATGACAAGGTTCTTATCGAAACCGGTAGTTTAAAGTGTACTAATAATAAAAAAGTGATTAAAACAAAGTTGTTTAATTTTATAATGTTTATAAAATGTGCCACAAAGTATCTCCGAAAAACATTCAAGAAACACTATACTTATGTTTTACATAGTAAATACCACTATTTCTTAAAAATTTAAGAAATATTGGTATTTACCAAGTAAAACTTAAATTAAAAATTAATAGCTGTTACTGCCGAATCAATTAATAAAACACTATATTTTCCTGTTAATTATATGACTCCCCAAAAGTGCCTTTTTTATTTTTAGTTCTGTATAGTAAAGCTTGAACTCTGGACTTTTAGCTTTAATGTATAGAATTTATTTTGAACATGTCTTTTTTAACCTCAAGCCTGTGGGACTCTTCCTCTCAAAACCCCTGTTCATCTCAATATAAAATACTGTATTTGGATAAATACATTTAACACATTGTTGTCAGGTGGATTTTTCATCAATCCTGACTCTGAATTAACCACAAATCCAATTCCAATCTCTACAATGTTTTTTGGCGTCTCTCGCGCTCTTCCAAAAGAAAACAAATAGAACACTTATAAGCGTCCCCGCTCTCTACTAACAGAATGTATAAGGCGCTTTTAAGCGTTTCCCGCAAACAATGTGTTAACAAAATGCACAAAACATCGATTTGATTTTCGTGACAGTTGTGTTTCCCCTTAATATTTCCCTGAATATGCATCGTAAGCTAGATACGAGAATATTTCTAAATACTTCTTTGACAAAATGAATGTTTCTATATTTTTGCACATCTCTTGTCAATTCCATGTTTTTACAAATCTTCGCTGTGATACGTTTCTTTTCCTTATACTTTACGTTCTTGCATCTGCTGTGTTTGCAAAATGTAATAATCTTAATATTAACAACTTATTCATTGTGTTTATTGTTCCTTCAGGAGCTGATTCGTTGTGTGGTCGGCTGAATGAGAAACTGACTTCTACACACAATCATAAACTGGTATTGGCGCATATGCCATTGCTGATGGTTTGCTTAGAAGTAAGTTTTTATTTTATTTTATAAATGTATCTTCTTAATGTACCACTCCACTTTGAAGGTTGGCAATCATCATGGCAATTTGTCTGCAGCCATTCTAAGCAGCGACTTAGTGGCACTCTCAGGTTTTTAAGCCGGGATATTTGTCTTGTCACCACGCTGCATTTACCTATCTGCCTTGTAATATAATACGTATAACTTCGCATTTATACTTCGTAACAATATAATACTCATGTGTTAAAAAACAAGTGTTTTATTTATAAAGAAACATTAATAATAGAACAATAAGAAAAAAGAGTTAAATGTTTAAAAAGTGGTTTCTTAAAATTTTGACCAAGGCCAGATTTTTTAGATCATTATACTACAAGACGCCTTCTCCTTAAACTGCTCCAAATAGCCCCTTCTCACTCCAGATATATTTGAATCCCGGGATTATATTACTATGTTTATCCTAATATAGTTTGATTGTTTCTTATTTCAGGGTCTCGGAAAGCTGGCGGTCAAGTTCCCCAATATAGCGGGCACATCCATCAACTGCCTCCGGGAGTTCCTTGTCAAGCCGTCCCCTATCCTGGTGAAGCTACACAAGCTGGCCACCGATAGGGGTGGCAATAAGGAAAAAATCAAAATCACACGTCAGTCCCGCACTATCAATTGTAGTTACCAAAAACACGGTGTCGGAAATAATATTCTAACAAATATAACAAAATAATTATGTATGATACTAATTTGGTAAGCTGGTTTCTTAGACCATACTAAATTTTTACTTCCTCTAATTTGGTTTGATTGTCTGCCTCCATGGTGTAATGGTTAGCGTGTTTAGCTACCGTGCTGGAGGTCCCAGGTTCGATTCCCAGGGGGGAGGGGTGAAAATAAATATAAGTGATTTTACATTTTAATATTTATTTAATATTACCATGGACTGGTCCCTGAAGCGCAGGAGTGATCACCTTGCCTTCATGTAAGCAATGATCAAGATAAGGCTGCGTCAATATGATGCAGTCCCCTATAGACCATTGAGTGGGTATAAGGGTTAGAAGTAGAAGAATTTGATGAGTTTTATAATATTATTTTATGGACAGCTCCGATTCCTTGTAGTGACCTCTATACATATAAACATCCTTGCCTTGTTACTTTTGGCCCTCAGTTGAGAATTTGTGCAGTACATGGCTTAGTCCAATTCAAAATGGGTATAATTCACTCTAAATTAGTGTCATCCGTACGGTGAATAATCGCACGTCTGATAAATGAATAAATAAATTATATTATGGAAAAAAAACTCAATCGTTATATAAGGCTCAACTTGCAAGAACTTTCTTATTGAAAGGTTAAAAGTGTATTGAGGTCACATCTCATCAAAGATGAAGAAGAATATTAAATTCACTAGAGACATCTATTGGTGAGATCAAAAGAAGCTTTTTATTGAGCAGAAACTCTTATAGTATGTGAGGTCCGATTCCTGAAGTTCTAGTGATTCAAGAACAAGGTTTCTAAATTGGTTCATATATATGGAACTTTCAAGAATTTGAGTAGTGTGGTTGTCAATAATGGGTAGAATTGGTGAATGTTACACGTGTGTAAAGTGTTCACTTAAACCAGCCTATGACGGTCGTCAGCCCCGTAAATGCCCAGACTTCCATATTCTTCTTCATCTTTGATGAGGTGTCAAAAAAGAATATAAAAAATAACTCATAATTGGAGATAATCCAGATTTGTGAACAAGTATTTGGACACACTCAAAATGTTGTAAAGAAATATATTTTCTTTCTTATTTCAGAAAAACACGTAACAAATTTGTTTTAAGCTGTCCAATCATATTGCAATTTACAGCTTAAATACAAAAAAGCATCAGACCTAGGCAACAATAAAAAATAATGTATGCTAATGCAGTTTAAATATACTCCTTTATTAAAAAATATATACTCAACGAAGACTTTTATATTTATCTGTAGGCTAACAAGCTTATTGCTATACATCCGTACTAAGTACAGAGACTATCTGCTGAAAAAAAAATAAAGAAAATGAATCCGTTTTTAAAATCACTTTTTAACACATTAAAACAATTGCAACTCAGCAAATGATCGATGTAAATTTCATCAATATCACAGATTAATTTTTCACCTAATTCATCACTAAAAAGGTAAATAATCATAAATGAATGATATAATGATTAAAAGTTATAACTTTTCTTGATTTACACATGTCTACCAACCTAATATTTTGACAGCTCTACAAATCGTATATACCATATATATAGCAGACAGAACCATAGACCATTTTTAGCAAATAGACCACAGATAATCGACCATAAACAATAATCTCATATGAATCCGTACTGTAATGTTCTTTTTTTGAATTTCGGTAAACTCACTAAAGTGGGAAACACTTGCTTTAGGTTTTTAGTACATGACAATTAAGTACGGAAAATTATGAATTTATTAAAAAAAATATCACAGAAATATGTAGAAAGCTACATTACGTATCGTTTTGAAATTTTATTTGCATGTTGGGTAGCTTACAATTTATATTCAAATATATCTATCATTTCTCTATCCAACTCTTTTAAAACCACCTTAACACGCTCAAAGCGTGAGACTGACCCTTGTCAGTGATGCAGCACCCTATGTAATGCTGAGTGTGGATGAGTGACAAAGAAAGAAGAAGAAACACATCCGTCTCTCTGTTCTTAGTATGGCAGTTTATTATTTTGATGCAAAAAGTCTAACATAAGTGGCAATCTGCATACAAGTAATCTATCAATAATTTATCAAATTTTATTTATAACTTCACTTATGTTGGGTCTTTGAGTGTAAACTCACATGGACCATACCAGGAAGTGGTCGGTGACTTATGGGGGCTTGCTAGTTTGTATGGAAATGCTTGATATTAGGGTACACTTTGGTGTACCTTAATAGTTGCCGTATTACAGAAGAATTTTTTGACAGTTGAAAAAAATGATGGCCAGTCTTCTTTCTTTCAATTTTCGATATCTAATTTGTCCGATTTGAACTGAAAAATTAATTATTAGTTACATCTATACATTAATATATCAAACAAATTATGTAATGAAAGTAATCCTTTTTTATTCATTTTCTTTGTTACTCTAAAACCAGTTTAAAAAATTTTAAAAATTGAAATTTTTTACTTTAAATTTCTTTTTTTTTTCTGACCCTTTTCTGCACCTAATGGAGTATAGAGCACCGCATCAGATTGATGCAGTGTTTACTTTATCCTTAATTATATAAAAGCAAGGTGATCAATCCTGCTCTTCGGGTACCAGGCTTTCAGCACGATAGTCAAACTCGTTAACAAATACCCATAGAAGTGGGCGTTTTTATTTACATGTTCATTAAATTATTTCTGGCATATTTTTTTAGAAAGAATTACAACCGCGTCACATTGCGACAGTCACAACTAGATACCATGAAGTACCATATTTTTGTTGAAAGAAACATCTGTAATACGGCAACTATAGTGCTCTGAGTATGGTCATAAATTTCCATACAATTTTGCAATTAACTTGTTCTTTATGGTTTGGTTTTGGTGGTGGTGTAGTTCATGTGAGTTGACACCGTGCTCCCTATGTAGTACCTGTTTGTTCAATAGACCACTCAGCAATATGGCTTTTTCTATGGAATTTTTCACCTTGAATATCTATTTTTAATTAGTATTTTACTTATTAAATACCACTATTTCTAAAAATCTACTGTGACACGTGTTTCAATGCATTCCGCATCATTTTCAAACACACATACGGTTTTTAAAAATTATGCGGAATTTAATAAGTAAAACTTAAATTAAAAATGGAAAGATTTTACCACAAAGTGACTGGCGAATCAATTAATGAAAGTACTTGAATATCTATACTACATATTATTCAAAAGGCTTTTATAATTTTGCTGAATGGTCTACTGAACAAACTATTACTACGGGGGCGAATAAAAGTATGGTTCCTATCTCCACGCACGCCGCACTGCTTCTCACTGCACCGATATCGCTGTGAATCATTATCAATTGTAAAAATCTAAGTATTTGCTAGAAAATATAATAATTTATTTAATTTTTGGTTGTGGAATTCTAATCTTGGTATAAACTAATATAATATAACCTGATCAACTAAAAATCCATATAGTAAAACTCATAATTTTTAAATGTTGTACTTCGAATCAAGATTCCCGACCTGCGTTATTGAATATCTGCAAAATATAAATTGGCATATATGCATCAATTAATGGTATTAGCAACAAACAAAACAACTCCTGTCTATTAAAATGTATTACAACTTCAATAAGAATTGTACAATGCTAAATATTTTCAGTGCTTATCTAAAATGTCAAAAGCTGGACTCTCACCCAAGCTACTACAAAGAAGATTGAAGCATTTGAAATAAAATGCTATAGAAAAATGCTCAAAATATCATGGGTTGAGAGTCTTCCAAACCAAGATGTTATAAGATCTTCGGAAAAAGAGAGAAGGTAAAACATTACAAAGAAAAGAAAGCTGGAGTACTTTGGCCAAAATAGAAAGCAATACGTATTTTATTACAAGGCAAAGTGGAAAGTAAACACATCATAAAAATAAGAAGTAAATCCTGGCTTGAAAACTCAATAGAGGTGTTCCATTGTATCACTAAGTCGCTTTTTGAAGTGGGTGCAGACAAAATGCAACCATCAGCATTTTGTGACACAATATAAAGAAAAGTTGATATTTTTTATGATGCTATTCTGTATAAAGCTTATTCAATATATTTTGACAATTCTATCTTAACACATTTCAGATGGGTATTTTTTACGCCTGTGGACCGCTGGTGTCGGGATTTGATAATTATGTACATATAGTTAAGACCTTAACAAAGAGATTGTTGTATAATATTCATATAAAAACATTGGATCATTCCTTCTTTTCTGTCTTTGAAATGAGGCTGGCGCAGAATGTAAAAATACCCTTCCCGTCCTTAAGCATCGATCGACCGAACGGGTAGAAATACCTTTCCCGTCTGAAGTGTGTTAAAGTATATATTTTAAAAATCGTTTTATATTGTGTATCAAATATCTTTAAAGTTCGACTCACCTGATATAGGAGATATGATCCAATTTCTGCATTTAGGATGAACGAAAATCACAGCCATCAATCACATCAATCGCAGCATCAATCACAATTTACTGTATCACTATTTGTGAACTGTATTATGAATATAACTGGGTGTTGAGAAGGCACCAGTCATTGGGACTTACCCAGGTTATTTGAAATGAATCGGTACGCACAATTATCAAATGTGAGTTGTGATCAACCCTTCATGGAATGGACATTGAGAAAATGGAAGGGACAAAGCAGACAAAGAAAAGCGATACCAATTTTCAAGATACAGCCGACACATATCTTTTATGGATGTTTATTTACTTAATTTAGCCATATTACACTAATTTCGTTTCAAAGCGTGAGTTATAATCTTGATTCAGGTCAACATGAATTAAAAAAATCCGAATTAAAATTGCATTTTACTAAAATATTGCTGTATTATCTAACCGTTTAATTATACCTTATTGGTATATGCTAAGCAGTATTTTTGATAATAAAACATGTATATTTGATGATAATAACTAATGATTTTTTTTACAATTGATATTTTTTTGCGATGTTATCACTTTGATTGGATTTTCCAGCTCTATGCAATGATCATTTTAAAACCTGCAATTGATTTTTTAGTAAATAGCATTTTTTCACATCTTATTACCTAGGCCATAAATAATAAAGAAAAATATTATTAAAATAAAAATGAAAAAGAATGTTTCGATAAGTAATCTCACTATTAGTTTGTCTCCATAGTATGTATAGGTTAGCACGTTTGGCAACCGTGCTAGAGGTCCTGGGTTTGATTCCCAGGAAGAGGTAAAAATAAATATGAGAGATTTTTCAATCTACATTTATTCAGAACACACTCAAAATGTTGTTAAAAAAAGTATACAACTCACTTTTTCCATTTGTTTTTATTTTCCCATTTTTTCACCCGAGAAAAATGTGAAAATAGGGTTTTATTATAATTAAAACTTTTGAAAAAATTTAAATCTACACACCAGACAAAAAAGTAAATAATTTCATCATTCGGAATGACCCCTCGGTTCTTTATTAGTCGTGTCGGGTTGTGGTCCCATGGTTAGTGTCGCGGACTCAGAGTTTCCCGGTTCGAACCCACTCTACCACAATTTGATACTCATTTCTAACAATGAGCCTCTTACGCTCACCGAAATATTATAAAATTGAAGTAATTTTATAAATAATAAAATCACAAATATATCTCTTTTTTATAATTTTTTTTTTATAAAATATAAAATTATTTAGTCGGTTAGGATTGTTGCATAGCACTGGTAATCCTTTGGAAAGGTGAGGTGTTTGATTGGTGCTTTACTCTTCAGTGCAAGGCAGTGAGCTGTTGGACATAGAGAACGATATTGGTCCCAACGACATTGCGTCTTCTCATTGTTCAGCATTCGAGAAGCTGCGGGACGCCGCCATCGAGAACCTCTGCATCGCCCTGGAGGCCGCGCAGTCCCTCGACCCGCTGCCCGTCGTGGAGCTGGTCTCCTCCGTCAGTAACCGCCTCTTCACCGCGGAGACCAGCGATAGGTTACTAAACTCACTATTTATATTGCACACGTTCTTTCAGTCCGCTCACAACAGAGAAGGAGAATTTTCTAAAGACAGAGACTGACCGGAGCATTTTGTCGTGACAAAACATTGTAACATTGCTCGCGGTGAGCATGTTACGTTATGACGTTACGGCATTGCTGACTGACCGCGATCAGTGCTCGCTAGTGGCCTTGTGCTCAGCGTTTCCATATGTCACACCAAAAAATCTGAAAATCTGAATCAATAACCCAAAATCTGTATGAATCTTTGCAACATTGCATTCGTACTGTAGTTAAAATGTTGGACGACGAATATGCGATTCTTGGTTCTGTGATTTTAATAAATTACTGCTTACTCCAAATGAAGAAAATAAAATAAAATAAAAATAAAATATCCCCACAAATTCCCAGCAATTTGGGGAATTTCCCACAGATTGGCAACCCTGTTCTAACCTAAAATTGCATCCGACTTCGGATGGAGCATTCGGAACGAGCGGCGAGCAGCTCGGCTCGGTGTACTGACTGCCTGAATGCTCGAATCGTAACATGTTACGTTACGACGAAATGCTCCGGTCAGTCTCCGCCTTAAAAATGTAACTTATCACAAGCATGACTCCAACTCCCCACCCAAGTATCCACCCTTCTTTCTGAACCTTATTCTAGAATTGCGGTCATAATTTCTCAAATGATAAAGCTAAACGCATTTAAACTATGATAATTTTATTAATCATTATTTTTTTGTTTGTAAATAAAAATAAGACTTGACACTGATAAGAATATCTTGCCAAAAAAAAATTTTGGATACTTTATATAGCACTATTTTGCAGACAAAACCAAAAGCCAAATATAAAGTTATATTACAGAGAGTGTTATATTACCATACCACAAATTAAACAAAGATTATAATATACAAAATAGTAATAATAAGTAAAAGTATATTAATTTACGCAGAGATTCAAATGTATAACCCTACAGACAAAATCAAAGGCCAAATATGAGGTTAGAAGCTTCTTAACACCCACATATCGCTCACTCCTTTCAAGAACGTCATAAATCAAAAATCGTCAATTTTCAGTTGTGCATGTTTTCGGAATGCCCAGAAAATGTACTATATTCCAGCCTAAGAGACATATTTTTAGCTTAATATTTACCCGCTACAGGGCAGAAAATGTTTTTGCATTTTGAAGAAAGGGTATGGTTTAATTATTTTTTTAAATATACTAAATATTTTTCAAATGGAGAAAAAACCTTCAGGTTTTACCTCAAAAGAACTGTTGCACAGTAAAAAGTTCAATAAGTGGCTTGATATTTATTTTTAATACATTGTGTTATATTTTTAAACTTTAAAAACATTTTCCTGCAAAATCAAGTATTTTGATTTATGACGTTCTTGAAAGGAGTGAGGGATATGTTATAATGTATTGTATGAAGAATTTATAAAATTTACTATCAACCCCTAAGATGTGTAAATTTTTGCTTTACGTTTCATAACAAAAACAACCGCATCTGCACAAGGAATATAAATGTTCAAAGTTATACTCATATTTAGTGTACATATATGAATTGTTAATAATAATTAGATTGTGCAGCAATGATGAAGTTTTATTATTATTATTCTTCTTCTTCTTCATCGTTGTAGGCCTTGTGGCCTGTTTTTAAGAGGGATAATCCTTAGTTTTATTATGTTAGAAGTTTTATTATTTTATATTATTATTTACATATATACTGGCTTTAGGTGAGTAAAAAAATAATTTTCGTAAACACCTCACATTGAAATATCTACTTACTTCATTTTACTTATTATTTTCATTCATTTTTACCATTTTAGCGAGTATGGATGTTCCTAATAAAGACAAAAGTCAAGAATAAATTAGTAGGAAAATAAGTAAGGATTCAATAAAATTTCGTCATTTGAAAACCATTCACCTTTAGAGCGCTGAGAATCAATATCCTCACATTGAAATATCTACTTACTTCATTTTACTTATTATTTTCATTCATTTTTACCATTTTAGCGAGTATGGATGTTCCTAATAAAGACAAAAGTCAAGAATAAATTAGTAGGAAAATAAGTAAGGATTCAATAAAATTTCGTCATTTGAAAACCATTCACCTTTAGAGCGCTGAGAATCAATATCCTCACATTGAAATATCTACTTACTTCATTTTACTTATTATTTTCATTCATTTTTACCATTTTAGCGAGTATGGATGTTCCTAATAAAGACAAAAGTCAAGAATAAATTAGTAGGAAAATAAGTAAGGATTCAATAAAATTTCGTCATTTGAAAACCATTCACCTTTAGAGCGCTGAGAATCAATATATCGGTTTACTATGCCAAAAGCGCGGCCCGTCCATATGTATCTGAATTTTCTTGTCTTATACTTATAACTCTGTATCTTTTTGTAACTTGAATTTTTATATTATTTCGAGTAATAATGAATTTTTACTTGGGAGAGTAAGTAAAGTAAAACAATACATACCCGCCGACAAAAAAGTCGGCAATATATATGAGGAGATGCATGAATGTGGAAGGGCGAAGAATGTTTGCAAGGACAGAGTGGTGTGGCGCTCTATTCTCTCTGCCTACACCTGCGGGGAAGCGGCGTGATGGTTAGTTAGTTAGTTAGAATTTTTACTTGTAAAAGCCCTTTGGGCGTTTGTGTGAATAAATAAACAAATAAATACCTACGATGACGACAGTATATTTTGGTGGCCGAGCTGGGAAATTGTGTGGCAGCGTAGGCGTTTCTAAAGTTCCGATTCGTCAATAGATTATACATTTTTTTTTTGTAAAAACCTATTTCGCCCTTATAATGTCAGATTCGTCCAAAAGTGATTTTCAAACATTGCATGAAAATTTTTGTTTTACTCAAATTAGTGATAGTGACGGTATGAAAGTTTACTGATTGGAAGATGTGCATCGATATTGAAACTCTTCAAAAAAACAGTTTTGCACGATCTTGTGAATAAAAAATTTCATTCGCATAAACGTCTTTTTGTAAATGAAAGAATTTTTTTTTTCAATTAAAAAAAATATATATAAACATACATAAGTATGTTTATTACAAAATGTTGAATAATATTGTTGATTTTGTACACACCCAATAATAAAAAGGACCAATTTTGCAAAAAGTCTTCAGCAATTTTAGCATACATAGAAGAAAAAATCTCAACACAAACGGTTATTATGAGTCAACGATATCAAATTTATCATTTCATCTATGTCCTATCATCGTCAGCAGGGAAGAAACACTCAACGTTGTAACACTTTACATTGTCTATGATATGTTTAGATGAGTTATTTATTTATTTAATGGCGGGAATATTGATGCATTGTTTATGTTTTCAGTTCATCCAGTCTCATCAGCACTAACATTGTGATAATGTTGGGTCACGTGGCTGTTGCATTGAAGGACATACCTAAGGCCACCGATACCATTCTTCTCTTCTTCCAACAGAGGTAATCTACATAAAATCTTCATATTCTTCTTGGTGTACATCTTGTGGCCTGTTTTCAAGAGGGATTAGCGCTCCTGCGATGTCGATTCCCAGCTGTCAATCCATCTCTTTGGTGGTCATCCACCTTAGAGTTGGCTGTACAGTGCAATGTGGGGGAGTCTGGATGATTCCGTTCTCCTCACACGTGCATACCATTGTTTTCTTCGTTGCCTTCCCCACCTAACGACATCTTGGATCTCGCATTCTCTTATTGTGGTGTTTTTTATCCCATGTTGAAATGAGTGAAGCAAAACGAAACAAAGCAAAGTAAAACAAAATTATGAGATGAATGTGGTTGGTAATAGAAGCGAAGGAAGACCTTGTAGACTCGTAGACTCTTGCCAGATATGCTCCTTAGAGTCTTCATTTCCGACACTCGTAGGGCGCTTGTCCACTACCCAGAATTTTACCGTCCGGCAGTCTGGTTTTGAAAAATGAAAGCGACTACGACAGTTTAGCGTGATCGAATTTACGTGCAACTTGTTCACGCACCGATCAAGAGCTCCGATCCGAAAAAATATTTACAAAAGCACAAGCCAATCCAAGCCAATCATCGTTTTAAAACTATAACTGACTTGCCGGACGGTAAAATTCCGTGTAGTGGACAAACACCCTTAGTGTTTTTTTTACTACAGTGTCCGCTTTGCATTTGATCTCTTGTGCTCTTATATTGAATTCTAAATATGTTTTTAATAGTTGGGTAATATATCCAAAATTAAACAAGGTTGAATTCTACATTTATTTATGTATATTTTAATATGTGACGCGTTTCGTCTTCTTAGGACATTATCAAATAGGGAGTGTTTGATAATGTCCCAAGAAGACGAAACGCGTCACGTATTAAATATACATAAATAAATATAGAATTAAACCGAATAAACCTTATTATTTTTTAACATCTCATCAAAGATGAAGAAGAATATGGAAGTCTGGGCATTTACGGGGCTGACGACCGTCATCGGCTGGTTTAAGTGATGACGGTCGTCAGCCCCGTAAATGCCCAGACTTCCATATTCTTCTTCATCTTTGATGAGATGTTAAAAAATAATATGAAAATAACTCCTGTAATTGGAGATAATCCAGATTTTGTGAACAAGTATTTGGACACACTCAAAATGTTGCGAATAAACCTTGTTTAATTTTGGATATATTACCCAACAATTCAATATGGAATTCTACCAACTGTCTGCAGTTACAATAAATAATGTTTTTAATATGCAGATTCTGTCGGGTGCCGGCCTTGGACACCCTCATAGTGGACCAGCTAGGCTGCATGATCATCTCGCAGTGTGACGGCACCGTGTACGATGAGATCATGAAGATGTTCACCGTCATCACCGTGGAAGCCGGCAGTGCCGCGTATGGCGCCAGCGGTGCGATAGACGACAGGAAACAGTACAGGTTCATAAATTTTCTTATTTATTTAAAATTTACATCCAAACTATAGCTAGACCCAATCACATGTCTCATTGATCAAATTATGTAAGGGGACCGACAATGCAGTTTGAGTATCTGTTATACAGTATGGGATTATTGTTTTTTTTTTAGATGGGAAATGCGTTTATTATTTACCTTGCTTATTATGTACAAGGTTTATAGATCATTAAGTGGATTTTTGTTTCTTCTAGCTAAAAAAAATATTTAAAAAGTAGAGGTAAATTAAAAGATAACGAATGGATGAAAAAAGAAAGATAAAAAAAGATGAAGAGAAGAAAAAAAATGGGATTATTGGTTGGGGAGTACGAGCATTTTTTTTAGCTCCTTACCCTTCGACAATTCTTTTCAAATTAATTATTTACTTAAAAAAAAAAAAAAATTTCAATACAAAATTTGAAGGAGAAATTCAATTACCGTATAACAGGGCTACATGAACTTTGATGTGTTACTTGAGCCCAGTACAAAAAAATATTTAAATCTGTATTTGGTCTACAATAATGATTCAATTAATGAGTAATAACGACATGATTCATTGTTTCCCTGACAGGTGACACTTATTGTCACGATACTTCGATCTATACCACAATCTAAATATTTTTTTGTACTGGGCTCAAGTAACACATCAAAGTTCAAGTAGCCCCGTTCTACAGTACGTCAAATTTTACCTGGATTATCTATACCTAATGAAAATTAAGTTGCGATTTATCGTATGTTCGGCCTAAAGTATTGTAAAATGTGCCCTCAGCATGGGAAAACCCAGTGAGGGCGCATTATTGTAAATTGTAAATGTGTATGATGAAAAATGAATAAATAAAAATATGTATTAATTTTAAATCAAACACAGATTTTTTGAGTCCCTAATAAGGCCCTAACAAGGCGAAACAATTGTCGCAATATAAATTTTTTATGTGTTTTTGTTAGTAAAAAACAACTTATTAGACTCAAAAAATCTGTGTTTGATTTAAAAATAATACATAAATTAAAATTTCTACAAATTAAACGCCAAATCAATAAATAAGTCATTTGTGTTTAGGCACGTGGCAGGCGCGGTGATCAACGCGCTGGCCAACATCGCGGCCAACGTGCCCGGGGAGCAGGGCATGACGGAGCTGCTGGGCCGGCTGTTGGAGCTGTTTGTGCAGCTCGGGCTGGAGGGCAAGCGCGCCTCGGAGCGCGCCCCCAACGCGCTCAAGGCCTCCAGCAGCGCCGGCAACCTGGGCGTGCTCATCCCTGTCATTGCCGTGAGTTCACAACTGCCGCTGTTTTTTGAACTGTTGACAATATTTGGACCATGTTTAAATTTTGTACCCCACAAAGGGGTTATTATTAGAGTTATATTAAAAAAAACTTTTTTTTTAAAGAAAAATATTTGTGTTTTTATTACATATACAAAACATGTGTTCGACCAATAGCCACTTTTGGGATTGAGGCAAGAGCAGATACTTCCAGAACAAAATCTCGACTTCGAACCTCCGAGACGAACACTCTCCGATCCATAACTGGAAACACATTGCGAGACCACCGACATCCGGAGCATGTGTAAGTCGGAGGATATCGTGAGGTGGGGAGGACAACTAAGGCGATACTGGAAGGAACATATAAACAGAATGTCAGAAGACAGACTTCCACGTATCGCCCTCCAAGGCAACCCTGAAGGACGCAGACCCCCAGGCAGACCTCCGAAAAGATGGAAAGACAGCTGAGAGTCAACATCCCAAGAGCGACATGCGGAGGCACAAACAGATCCCTAGGATCTACAAAAAGAAGAAGAAGTTTTTATTACATATTTACACAAATATTACAATTTCATACTATTTCTGTGAGCCTAAGCAGCTCATTATCAAAATGTGGTAGAGTGGGTTCGAACCGAGAAACTCTGACTTAAGAGTTGCTAATCACGGGATTCAGTTAAATATTAAGTTCTTCATTTTTTTTCTACTTCTTAAAACCCTAGTCCGCACCTGATGGTGCATAGGGTAATGCATCATAATAATGCAGTGTTATCATGATCGTTTACACATGAAGGAAAGGTGATCAGCCCTCTGCTTCAGGTATCAGTCCAGCATAATATTGAATAAATATTGGAGTGAAAAATCACTTACATTTATTTAACCCCCCCCCCTCCTGGAAATCGATACTGATACAATCCGATGCATTAACACAAATTTACACATAAATTATACATATTAATTATATTTCAGGTTTTAGTGAGAAGATTACCTCCAATCAGGAACCCCAAACCTCGTCTCCACAAACTCTTCAAAGATTTCTGGCTCTACTGCGTAGTCATGGGCTTCACTGCAGCAGAATCTGGTATGATAACACTATTTTACTTAATTATTTTTAAATAATATTTTTAAAAAAAATGCAATTATACTTCTGCAAATTGTCTTAAAGTTTAAAAAAATTTCTTGACTTTGACCCGTGTTTCGTTTTTGCTTAAAATAGTAAACAATAATTTTCTCATTTAGATTCGATTTAATACGAAATAGAGGTCATTATTCCTTTCATAATTTACTATTGCAAATTTTCGAATTTAGAATTACCGCTATTCCTGTGTTGACTCCAAAAAAAGTTTTTATTGGTTCTTACTTGAGAAAAAAATTAGGTGCATAATAATTTCAAATATGGAATTTTCTTTCTGTGTTGCAATATCTAAATTTATTGGCCAGTGCTTACTTACATGTTTTTTTTTCTTTTTCTTTTTCGATTGTTTCAAGTGCTCAAAATTTGATTGCTAATGATATTTATTTTATTTACCGGTTTTACCTGTGACAACATTTTGTTAACCGACATAACACAGGCGTTAAAAAACGTGAGTAAACTATAAAAAGGGTTAGATTTTCCCTGGTGTATCCCAGCTTGCTCCCCGCAACTTGAATTTCAACTGTTATATGATTATTGTGTTTAAACATTTAACGGAATGTTAAATATTACAGCTACAGAAACATCAAAGGCACTAACTATTGTGTTCACCATAGCTACTATAAACATTATATTTTTTAAGAATAATATTGGTGTTTTAAACGCATGGTTCCCTTTGTATAATATACGTGTCAACTACTTTCAAAATCCGCCACATCCATGTAAGTCGATTTTACGAAAAATGCAAAATTCTCCGGCAACATTTATGTTTAAAAGATCTTTAGATAAAATATTATGAAATAGAGAATTTTACCATTTTTTTAGAAAATTTTTCAGTTAAAAAAAATACACGAGACACAAACCGATAATGACGTCATTTTAATTTTTGACCTATCCCCGCTCTCTGATTGGCCGATATGGGTCAAAAGGCAAGTTTCATAAATATAGTGGAATTTGAAATACAACACTGTTTTGAAGTATTTTTCAGCAAGTATATTAATATTTTAAACAATAAAACCCACTTTTAGCATTCTGATAGAGTATTTATTTTTAAATCTTATAAAATTGGATCTGGTGGATTTTGAAAGTAGGCGACACATATCGCCCACTCCTTTCAAGAACGTCATAAATCAAAAAACTTGATTTTTCAGGAGACCGTTTTTAAAGTTTAAAAATATAATACAATGTTTTAAAAATAAATATCTAGCCACTTATTGAACTTTTTACTACGCAACAGATCTTTTTAGGTAAAACCTGAAGATTTTTTCTCCATTTGAAAAATATTTAGTTTATTTCAAAAAATAATTAAACAATACCTTTTCTTCAAAATGCAAAAACAACACTTTCTGCCATGTAGCGGGTAAATATTAAGTTAAAAATATGCCTCTTTTTCTGGGATATAGTACATTTTCTGGGCATTCCGAAAATATGCTCAACTGAAAATTGACGATTTTTGATTTATGACGTTCTTGAAAGGAGTGAGCGATATATGGTGTGCATGTTGTCCAAATTACTTTAATAAATCATTAAATTTCAGTGAATTTTAATTCAAACAATAATAATTCAAATATTGCCACTCAATTCAAAATTCTAATCACTCTGAAACTGTTTTTATAAAAAACTTTCAATAATTCAAAACAGTTTTATTCAAAATAAAAAAAAGCAGAGAGCTCCTGAAATTAGATTAGTGTGGTTATCAACCATGGATAGAATGGTAGATGTTGCATGTGTGTGAAATGATCACTTATCCAGCCTATTATAATAGGTCATCATAAGTCCAGTAAATACCCAAAATTTCATATTTTTCTTCATTTAAGAGATTTATGAGATGTTAAAATAACTTTTCGAAGTGGAGAAACCTAGATTTGTGAACAAGTATTTGGACACACTCATCTTGTGAGGAATATATGTCACCGGACTCTAGTTATAACCACTGCAATTCATGTATGCCCAAACTCCTTCGAGGAAAGAACTTAAAAATGAATTTGCTTTAAAAAAAATAACAGAATAACAGCGTGAAATGCATGTCAATTTTATGATGAAAAATGTTTTTTTTTTAAACTTTTAAACCGCATTAACTTTGTTCCTGAGAGACGCCCGTGCGCGACGGTATTTCGCCGTTTTTTAAATGATTACTTTTATCATGTATTTAGTTAAGAAACGATTTATTTTCCTAAACAAAAACGTTCAATGGGATTCATTGTGCCTTTATAGTACTCCTTAATACACTCGTGTCACATTATTCTTGAAATATATCGTAATATAAACAAATAAGATCGTAACATAGATAAATCAAAGCACGCATCGTGTGTCACTCTTACCCACTGGCGATGCGTAGCGTCGAGAGTGAGACAGATATAGGGCATGATTATGGCGCCGACTAATTACCGACCGCAAGAAAAATCAGGGATCTGTTCTTTTATTTATCCTTGTGATGTTACAAATTATTAGTCAGATATTTCAACAGATGTCATAAGGCCAAGGATTGAAGTATTATTTTATCCAAAGCTCCACACCATGAAAAAATTCCTCTAAGTTGAACTAAGGTTCGAAACTTGGAGCAATGTAAAAACACATACACTTATGTCAGCCGCGTATGGGGAATGTTTTGTGAAAACACATACGGTTATGCGAGCCGCGTGGATCCGGTTAATTACGTTAAAAAATTCTGCTTGTTTGTTAGCGTTCTCAAAAATCCAAAAGTAGTCTTTGTATTGACCAATTTTTTTTACAAATGCAGCCTCGTGTTGAATCTGGTAATTGAATGTGACCTTTAGAAATGAAAAGGTTCCCCCTGTTTTATACTTCTTCTTCTTTCTGTGCCACTTCTAACGAAGATCGGCGATCATCATGGCTATTTTCAATTTTGATGCTGCAGCTCGGAACAGAGATTTGGCGCTTCTGCCAAACCATTGTCGTGGGTTTTTCAGCCATGATGTCCTTCGGCATCCTTGAGTTCTTTGCCCCTCAATCTTTCCTTGTATGATTAGGTGGAGAAGACAATTTTTTTCATTTCTCATGACGTGTCCGAAGTACATCAGCTTTCTCTGCTTGATGGTTGGTAGGAGTTCCTTATTGGTATTTTTCATATATTTAAAGATAATTCTACATATTTTTTATATTCAATATTTTATTTTTAACAATATTAAGTACTTTGAATTTTTGTAAAAAAAAAATTGTGATGTTTAAGGCGCACGCTCCGAATATCATGCACAGATAGACGCACCAACGAGTGCATTCGCTAGGTTGCATTTGGATGGCTTGACTTCAGTTCTTTGGACACGTTATGTATGGCAATGAGGATAGCTTGGAAAGACTGGTTGTGATTGGTAGCCTAGAGGTGAAAGATCCCCACACGATGGACCGATCAAGTTAAGGCAGCAGCAGGCACCTCGGTGGTTGGAGCGCTACGTGCAGCGCAGTCAAGGGATAACTGGAAAAGAGACATTGCTTTCGACAAGGGACATAACCCTCAGTAATGAGGAGTAAGACGGAGACGAGATAAACATAATAAATGAGCATTCAAAAATAACAAAAAGTTTTTTTACCAATTATATTTTTTGGTTTTCTTATAATTTTTTTTTGTTGCATTTCTCAAATTGCTGATTTGAAACGCGCACTTGCAGGTCTCTGGCCGGCAGAATGGTACGCGGGCGTGAAGGAGATTGCGGCCAAGTCGCCTTACCTGGTGTCGCAGACGCCCTCCCGCTCGGAGATGCGCGAGCTGCAGTACACCTCGGCCGTGCGCAACGACTCGGTGTCGCTCACCGAGCTGCAGGAGCTCAAGACGCAGATCCTCAACCTGCTGGAGCACCCGCCCGACGTGGTCGCCTACGTCGGGAAACTGAGCTTCGCGCAGTGCACCTACCTGCTGAGCGTCTACTGGCTGGAGACTCTGAGGTGAGAAGAGCCTTCATAAAAAGTTTACAACATTTTGAGTGTGTCCAAATACTTGTTCACAAAATCTGGATTATCTCTAATTACAGGGGTTATTTTCATATTA
Organism: Brachycentrus maculatus; assembly: GCF_059751285.1. Taxonomy (NCBI): domain Eukaryota; kingdom Metazoa; phylum Arthropoda; class Insecta; order Trichoptera; family Brachycentridae; genus Brachycentrus; species Brachycentrus maculatus. The sequence goes on along the minus strand of NW_028281060.1, from coordinate 1,095,545 downwards.
TTTTTTGACATCTCATCAAAGATGGAGAAGAATATGGAAGTCTGGGCATTTACGGGGCTGACAACCGTCATAGGTTGGTTTAAGTGATCACTTTACACACGTGTAATATTCACCAATTCTACCCATTATTGACAACCACACAACTCAAATTCTTGGAAGTTCTATATATATGAACCAATTTACAAAATACAAACACACTCAAAATGTTGTAAATACATTATCTGGTCAAATTATAAGCTTAAATAATAAAAATTCATAAAAAGTACTTATCGTATTAACTTATCGTATTAACTTATTGTATTAACTTATCCTATTAACTTAGCCGCCTCGAACAGGAGGATGAATTTTAATTCCATAACTTTAGCATTATTACTCTATATTTTTTGTAATCTCCAAAATAATATTAAAGAAAATTAGACGCTCGACTGCGAAACTGGCGTCGCGGGTTTGATTCGTTTTAATAATTTCAACTCGTTGTTCGTTTGTTGAGCGATGCATTGTCGTAAATGGTAAACATTTAACTAATAGTTTGACAATTTATGGATTAATTTTAAATCACAGATTTTTTGAGTCTACTAAGTTGTATTTTATTAACAGAAACACAGAAAAAAATTATATTGTGACAATTGTTTCGCCTTGTTAGGGCATTATCAAACGAATGTGAAGATCAAATGGACTACGGTCCTTATGTAGCTATACAATTCTAACTGACAGTTTTAACGCGTGCAGCAATAATTTATGGGAGACAACAGTAGCTAATGGGGGAGGTAGGTACGTACCCTTATATTTATTTTCTGGGAAAGGAAGAATTTATTGACGTGGCCATTTTTTTAGAGAATAAAATACAACTTTGCAGACTCAAAAAATCTGTGTTTGATTTAAAATTAATACATAAATTAAAATGGAGTTCTACAAATTAAACGCCAAATCAATTAATAAATAAATAAATAATATTATAACACTTCAGATAACAGCCGAGTTCAACAAGGGTCAAAATCTAGCGCTTTCAACTTGAAACCACGAAATGAATGATCCTGTAGATAAAACTTTGAAAATGAATATGTATATTTTGTATGTTAATGATTCTTCCAGGGTTTCCAACTCTCCGGAGCCCAGTTTGCAGCCGATGTTGGAGTACTTGAGTGATTCTGCTCTGCAGAAGGATAAACTGGGAATGTGGCAATGCGTTTGCAGGTACAGCTTCAGCATATGTACTTATAATAAAGAAGCTATCTCCTTCCCATTTGTTTTCCTTTTTTTATTAAAAAGAGAAATATTTGTGCTTTTATTACATGCACAAATATTTCAATTTCTATTTTTGTTAACCCATGCAGCCTATTTTAAAAAATAAGAATCTAATTGTGTTAACTTGAGTAGTTAACTCTCTGGCTAATAGTTTGCTATATTCTAATTATTTAAAATAAAGGATAAGGGTTACAAGAAAAAGATGTAGATTCTCAGACGGAATAAATAAAAAAATCTGACTAACTAACCATCACGCCGCTTCTCCGCAGGGGTAGGCAGAGAGAATAGAACGCCACACCACTCTGTCTTTGCAAACATTCTTCGCCTCTTCCACGTTCATGCATCTCCTCACACATACCCGCCGATTGTTACGACTCCTAACCTGACCACTTTCAAGTATTTGGCATACCTGATCGTGCCATGTTTTTCCCGGTCTTCCTCTGCTCTTTTTTCCACTTAGATTCGCCTCATAAATTTGTTTTACCGTTCTTTCCTCACTCATTCGTTCTACATGTCCAAACCATCTCAACACACCTTCTTAATTTTATCGATAATGCTTATCTCAGCTTTGCGTTCCTTCCTTATTTCACTATTCGCACATCTATCATACATCGTTTTGTCGCACATTCTTCTGAGAGATCGCATTTCGACTGCATTCAGTCTACTTTCATCCTTCTTTTGCCAACTCCATGTTTCACTTCCATACATTAGAGTTGGAACCAGGACTCCGTTGTGCACTGCCAGCTTAGCTTCCGCTGATAGGTTTTTATTTGCTTTAACTGATTTCAGTGCACCATTCACTTTGTTCATTAATTAAACAAATTAATAAATTATTTTCATTAATTGATTCGGCAGTCACTTAGTGATAAAATCTAAACATTTTTAATTTAAGTTTTACTTTCGATGCATTCCGGTGTTTGAAAATGATGCGGAATGCATCGAAACACGTGTCGCAATGGATTTGAAGACATAGTGGTATTTACTTAGTAAAACATTTATTGAATTTTTGTTTATTTTTTTTATTGAAGTTTTGTTTTTAGCCATAATTGTTTAGTTTTATAAGAAACAGTTATTACAAAAATACTTAAATTTTATGTTTCTTAATACACATCTAACAAATTAACAATGTTGTTTGACAATTTAAAATATAGAGGGCATTGCAAAGTACTGATGTGTGTGTATGTAGCTCGATTTTACGTACTTTAGATTAGGTCAGATTAGTATCAAGCGTGCAAAATATTTTTTTTCCTACTCAGCTGAGATTAGCAAAAAATGATCACACCTTGTATTTTGTATTCCAGTGTCGGAGACAGGGTGTTCCAAAAGTTCCTGGACGTGATGTCCAACAAGCCCAAGGACGAGGCGAGGGAGAGGGAGCTGGAGGCGCACGCCCAGCTGCTGCTGGTCAGCTTCAACCACATCCACAAGCAGATCCGCCGGGTGGCCGACAAGTACCTGGCCGGCCTGGTGGACCGCTTCCCGCACCTGCTGTGGAACTGTCGGGTGAGTGCGGTGTTGCCGGAACTCAAACATGAGGGAGTTTTGATAACAGACATATTTTACTCATTTTTTCTGGGAAAATACATCAGAAGCTTGCAATTTAGCTACAAATGCATTGATAGTTTGCGATTTTCAAGAAAATACATCAAAAGTTTACAATTTCACCAAAAATACATCAATAGTTTGTTATTTCTCAGAAAATATATCAAATTTAACAAAAAAATACACCAAAAGCTTGCAATTTCATCAAATATACATCAAAAGCTTGCAATTCCCCCGAAAATCAACAATACTTTGTGATTTCTCATAAAATACATCAATACTTTGAGATTTCTCAGAAAATACATCAAAATTTAAGCTTCCAATTTCACCGAAAAGATGTCAAAATGATGTGGCAGTAAAGAAACAATGCATGCTGTATAATAAAACAACTGTTTAGTTTTTTCCACTTTTATTTAATTTGACCAATTACCGGGTTTTATCGTCACCTACATTACCAGTCTGATGATATCGGTAATGACGAAACACAGTCGCTGTGTGTCATTGTCAGTACAAAACTCTATGTTGGTTTACAGGTCCTTTGGGCTATGCTGGACATCCTGCAAGTGCTGTCCTTCAGTCTGCAGCTGGATGCCAACCAGGAGACTCCCGTGCTGAGGGTCCCCTCCACGGACCTCACCTTGCAACTTCAGGACACTCTAGAAGCTAGAGAGGTAAACTATCTTTAAATCTTATTATTATTATTATTTTGTTTTTTTTTGACATCTCATCAAAGATGAAGAAGAACATGGAATTCTGGGCATTTACGGGGCTGACGACCATCATATGTTGGTTTAAGTGATCACTTTACACACATGTAACATTCACCAATTCCACCCATTATTTACAATCACACTACTCAAATTCTTGAAAATTCTATATATATGAACCAATTTTGAAACATTGTTATTGAATCACTAGAACTTCACTAGAGACATCTATAGGTGAGATGAAAACAATAATATGAAAATAACTCCTGTAATTGGAGATAACCCAGATTTTGTGAACAAGTATTTGGACACACTCAAAATGTTGTAAAAAAAAACATCTATAAATCTATTTTATTTTCTGACCTTACATCTTTCCTTCCAATCTTCGCTGTGCCAGTGCTATTGTTAAATCATTACTATTTCTTTTCCAGAGTATCGTGAAGGATTTCGCAGATCGATGTCAGGGAATTGTGCAGGAAGCCATGAAGTGGGCTCCCCATTCCACCCGGTCACACCTGCAGGAGTATCTCAATCAGGTATATCTTTGTTGACCTTTCTAAAACTTGTTAATAATATTATACTTTTGTTGATTTATATGGTGCCATTTATGTAAAATATCACCTCGGATTAAATAATACACGGAGAATGGAACCATCCAGACTCCCCCACATCGCGCTGTAGAGAATGGAACCATCCAGGCTCCCCCCCTCCCACCCCACATCGCACTGTATGGTAGACGATCCGGGCAGACCACCAAAGAGATGGGTCGATAGCTGGGAATCGACGTCGCAGGATCCCTCTTAAAAACAGGCCGCAAGGCCTACAATAAGAAGAAGAAGGATTTAATAATCTTCTTCTCCGTCTTATTTCTCATTACTGAGGGTTATGACCCTTGTGGAGGCAATGACTCTTCTCGAGTTATCCCTTGACTGCGTTGCATGTAGCGTTCCAACCACCGAGGTGTCTGCTGCTGCCTTAACTTGATTGGTCCATCGTGTGGGGATCTTCCTATCCCTCTCATCCCGTCCAGGCTACCAATCACAACCAGTCGTTCCAGGCTATCCTCATTGCCACACGCAACATGTCCAAAAAACTGAAGAATCCGTCGTGTACAGACATTGGCCAGAGTCAAGCCATCCAAGTGTAACTCCTGATGAATGGACTTGTTAGTGTGTCTAGCTATCCATGGAATTTGGAGCATTCGCCTCCAACACCATGTTTCGAAAGCGTCAATTTTTCTCCTTTCTGCTGCTTTTATGATCCACGTTTCAGCAGCATACAAAAAATGGAGTGGACCAAACCCCTGACAAGCTTTATCTTGGTGTTGTTACTCATACCCCGGTCTTTCCAGATTTTGTCTAGCTTAAATAATAGTGAAAAAAAATTATCAAAGTAATTTGAAAATGAGATTTTTTAAAACTTTTTTTTTTGTTTTGTTGTAAAGATCATCTCACTCTCACTGTTTGTATCTGTTGGCGGTGTCTGAGTAATGTGCATTCTTACTCTCTCTGCTCCATCCCTGTTGGTCAATTGGTTTGCTAGACCTTCAAAATAATAATTATTATAAATTATTTTTAAAATAGATAAATTATTTTCAGGTGCCCAATTCGACCCTGTGGCACCACGCAGGGCTGGCCCTCGCCACCGATTCGCTGCTACAGGCCGCAGGGCTGAATCAGCTAAGTGCGCCGCTCTCCATGACGGCCCTGGAGAAGAGGCCGCGCTGCGTCAAGAGCGACAGCTCCAGATTTGTCAGTGTGCTGAGCGTCAGGAGTCGATATGCCGGAGAAGTAAGTCACTTATATTAAATATTGAAATTAAACACTGATTTTTATGGTCTAATAAATTGCATTTTAATATTAAAAACACAAATAAATAAATATATGCGATTCATTTTATTTATGAATCCGGTCAGTCCCCACCTCAAGAGTCCTGAAATTTATTTTGTACTAAGGTTGCTGAAGATGATTAGTATTAACTCGGTTATATGGGTTAGATCTATATATATGAACCAATTTTGAAACATTGTTCTTGAATCACTAGAACTTCACTAGAGACATCTATTGGTGAGATGAAAATCATGATGATAATGATCACTTTACACGTGTGTAAAGTGATCACTTAAACCACCCTATGACGGTCGTCAGCCCCGCAAATGCCCAGACTTCCATATTCTTCTTCATCTTTGATGAGATGTCAAAAAATAATATGAGTTACATCTAAGTGAGTGACTGGTTCTAAAATGCCCTTACCAGACAATGCGGGTATATACACAATTTCGGCTATGTTGTTGTCACCACTGTGTCGCCAACATACCCACATTCCTCACACTTACTTAGCCAATTTTATTTATTTATTTACATTGTACGGTCTCCGCAGGTGGCGGGCATGATAGACGACACGCCAGAGGGCGAGCGCGGGCGCGTGGCGGAGCGCGTGGCCAGCGCCGTGTGGGCCGCGTGCCGGCGCGGCGGCGGCGAGGCGGCCCACAGGCGCGCCCTCTGGAGGGCCACGGCCCTGCTCATCACCACCCCGGGCCTGCACCGCAACCTGCTGCACGCGGTCGGTGAGTGTCATCCCAATCCGTCAGTGTGGGAATCTTTAGTACTTTAGGATAATTTTGATTGATGAAAACATGTCTACTGGTATAAATATTTTTTTTGTTTATTCAAATATGTTGCTTATACCATTGACTATGATTAAAAAAAAATGGTAATAAAATTTTTTAAAAACTCACTCACCAGATACAGTTTTGTCCACAGAAAATTACTCCTCAGCAGGTTAAACCTTGTTTAGAAAAATGGGCTAAAAATGTAGTATGAATTTATATGATTTAATCTCTAGGTTAGTTAGTTAAGATTCTAATTCCAAAAGACGCAACCCTCACGGGTGAAGAAGAAGCCGGAGCCACACAAAAGTAAAGTAAAGTAAGTAAGGTTAGTTTGAGACTGGAATAATAATACAAAACACTTCCCCATTATACTTTCAGCCTGGTCGCAAGTGGAGCTATTCACAGAAGATGCTATGAACACAACACTGGATTGCTGGCAGTGGCTCATCACTGGCCGCCCGGACCTGGAATTGAGGTAAGGAAGAGACCAGCCCTGGGGGCTTGGCAACAGGCAGTGAGTTAATTTCAACAAGCAGTCCCAATCCAAGTCCAATCCCTTCCATTTATACCTTGTCCTTTCTCTTAGCTTTTTTTTCCATTACCTTTGAAACTATGAACAAGATGATTCTAGTATTCATAGAGTCCACTACTGTCCTCTTCCAACAGTTGACTACTCTTCTTAAAATAAAGTTCACTACTGTTCTCATCATAAAGTCCACTATTCTTCTTATCATACACTTCACTACTCTTAAGATAGAGTCGGCTACTCTTTTCATCATAAAGACCACTACTTTTCTTATCATAAAGTCCACTACACTTTTCATTATAAACTCCACTATTCTGCTCATCTTTCAGTCCACTATCCTTCTTATCATCCATTCCACTACTCTTCTCATCATAGAGTCTATTACTCTCCCTCTTGTGAGATGATTGAACATTTAATTTGGTTGCAGATTTCTACACGAAATGTTTGCAGCCTGGCAATACACGGTGGATAAGAAAATGGGTCTGTTTTCTGTACAGCCGGAAGAGACTAGTCCCCTAGCTGCCTACGAAGGTACATTTTGCGATTTCTCATTTTCGAAATATAGTGGAACCTCTCATAACGAGTTTAATTCGTTCCAGCATCTTACTCATTAGGGGAACACTTGTTATACGAAACATTTTTTCCCATAGAAATCAATGTAAAATATGATAATGCGTTTCGGGCCGAAAGAAAACTATTTACAACATTTTGAGTGTGTCCAAATACTTGTTCACAAAATCTGGATTATCTCCAATTACAGGAGTTATTTTCATTGAAAATAACTCCTGCAATTGGAGATAATCCAGATTTTGTGAACAAGTATTTGGACACACTCAAAATGTTGTAAATAAATTATCTGGTCAAATTATAAGCTTAATAATAAAAATGAAAATGGTTTTTTCTGGCGTTTCTCATGTGTGTGATTATAATCCAGGATTCGGATCTCACATACTAATATAAGAGTTTCTGCTTAACCGCTTCTGTGCCAAGAGCGAGATTACTCGCATTCTTGGCCGTGCCCAGCAGGCCGGCTATAGAAAAAGAGCGAGTATTCTCGCTCTGGTTTGAGCCTCTGTGTCATGTCACGTCCCGTTTTTTTGGTTAATTTAAAATATGGAAAACACAGAGACATCTATTGGGATAATTTTGTAGTACTTCACTAAACAGACGAAATTACAGTTTTCTGATATTATCGATTTTACAGAGATCTACCCACGAGCTTCGTTTGACAGAAGACAGAGTCACTAAAATAGGGTTGTCAGTTTTCGCGGGTCTATTGTCGATATCTGATGCGCGTCAATAAGTTTATTATAATTTATTGATTTTTGTTAGTTTTTGATACTTGTGCGGAACAATTATCAATTTTTTAACTTGTTTGTGTGTTTTCTGTGTTGTTTGTACATTTGTTTACCGTTTTTTTCGTGTTTCAACTCTGCTCTGTGTGTTTTCTGTGTTTTTGATTTACGTAAATTGGGACATTTATTTAGCCGACAATGGAGAGTGAACCAAATACATCTGGACATGAACAATTGGATGAAGATTTCATGGAAGATGCCGGCCGTACTCCGGATTCCGATGACAGTGATGTTGATTTTGAGATTGGTGATGACGAACAAGATTTTCCTGATATATCTCTGATCGACGAATCCACGCCAGTTTTCGATTGGAAAACTGATGATTTTATTCCCAAAATTAATACTTTCGATTGTGCAAGTTCAGGTTCCAATATTGAAAATGTTGGAACAAGGGAAGTAGACTTCTTCAAACTTTTCATGTCTACTACCCTAATGAGTTACATTTGTGATGAGACAAATAAGCAGTACCAATATGTAAAGAGCAACTGCAATGAGTTGACTTGGAGGCTAAAACAATGGACTGACACAACAATTGAGGAACTATACATTTTTTTGGCTTTGTGTCACTTGATGGCCTGCAATTCGAGAAATAAAATTCAAGACCACTGGTCAACTGACATTCTACTTTACTCCCCCATATATTCAGATACCATGTCTCGAAATAGATTTCAAATAATCCTTCGCATGCTCCACTTTAGTGACAATACTCAGCAAGCAGGTGGGGACAAAATGTTCAAAATAAGGTACATAGTGGATAATTTTAAAAAAAAATTTGGAGAGTACATGTTTCCTTACATGAATATTTGCATTGATGAAAGTTTGCTTCTATTCAAAGGCAGACTGTCATTTAGGCAATATATTCCATCAAAAGCAAGCCGTTTTGGGATTAAATTTTTTGTACTGTGTGACTGTGCTACGGGATATGTTCTGAACTTCATTATTTACACTGGGAAAACGACAGAATACGTACCACATCCACATGTAGGCATATCAGGGAGCTTAGTCATGACACTCATGGAGCCATATTTAGATCGGGGACATACACTGTACATTGATAACTGGTACACTAGTCCTCTTTTACTCCAAAGGCTCCATGATCGGAAAACGAATGCTTGTGGTACTGTAAGAAGAAACCGAAAAGGTATGCCAAAGTTCACTGAAAAACTGAAGAAGGGGGAAATGAAAAATTTTCATACCGACACCCTTTCGGCCCAAATTTGGAAGGATAAAAGGGAGGTTTGTATGCTCACAACTCTTCATCCACCTATTCTAAGCGAAACAGGCAAAACCACATACCGGAATGAACCAATAATCAAACCTGAAAGTGTTCAAGACTATAACAAGAACATGGGTGCAGTTGACCAATCTGATATGGTTTTGTCGAGTGTCCACTCATCGCGGAAGACAATGAGGTGGTATAAAAAAATATTCTTTCACCTAATGGACCTAGCATTACTGAATGCCCATTTACTTCACCGACAAAAAACAGGAAAACGTATGCCGCTAGCACAGTTTCAGATGGAGGTGATAAGGCAACTGATTCAACAACATAAACCTAATATACCCTCGAAATGTACCCATAGGAAAAGAAAGGCGGATCTGCCATCACGTCTAACCGAAAGGCACTTTATGGACAAACTACCTCCAACTGCAAAAAAAGCAGCACCTACGGCCAGATGCGTAGTATGCCTATCAAAAAATAAAAGAAAAGAATCGAGGTATCACTGCAAGCAGTGCAAAGTGGCTCTCTGCATTGAACCGTGTTTCGAACAATACCATACATTAGAAGACTTTTAATTTTATTTTCAAAAAAAAAAAAAAAAGAAAAAAAAAAGAAAAATATATATATATATATTTAGTTTACAATTTAAAAAAACAATCGATCTTAATAATAGAGTCTTTTAATTAATTGTTAATATTTTTCTAATGCAAGTTCCCATATTTCTGTGACAAGTTGTGGCAACCCTGACATTTTCTGAAAAATTAAAGTATGTTTATCTAAGTGAAGGGAAGCAAATACGTCGTACATTGAATAAATTTGGTAAGTCATTTAAATATCCTATCAAAGTGTAATGTTTTTAATTGATAAAAATAAAATTTAAAAATGATTTATTTTGATTAAAAATTCACGGCCTGCTGTGCACAGCTACAGTTCTACCTACTGGCATTTAAAAGGTTAATAAAAAAGCTTCTTTACATCTCACCAATAGATGTCTCTAGTGAAGTTCAGTGATTCAAGAACAAAGTTTCTAAATTGGTTCAAATATATAGAACTTCCAAGAATTTGAGTAGTGTGGTTGTCAATAATGGGTAGAATTGGTGAATGTTACACGTGTGTAAAGTGATCACTTAAACCAGCCTATGACGGTCGTAAGCCCCGTAAATGCCCAGACTTCCATATTCTTCTTCATCTTTGATGAGATTTCAAAAAATAATTAGAAAACTATTTTTTTAACGTTTATTCAAATAAAATTACTTATAAATTGTTAAGTAGTGTACAAATATGTAGAATATAATTTAGATTTGACTAGAAAACTCAGTTTTAACTAGAAAACTGTTCACAAAAGCCCTGGTTCACAAGTGAATGTTGTGAAAAAGGTACTTGCCCTCCCTCTGTTACTCGTTATGTGAAAAATCGCTTGTTAACCGGATCCACGCGGCTCGCATAAGCGTATGTGTTTTAACAAGACATGCCCCATACGCGGCTGACATAAGCGTTTGTGTTTTCACTTTGCTCCAAGTTTCGAACCTCAGTTCAACTTGGAGGGATTTTTTCATGGTGTGGAACTTTGGATAAAATAATACGTCAATCCTCGGCCTTATGACATCTGTTGAAATATCTGACTAATAATTTGTAACATCACAAGGATAAATAAAACAACAGATCCCTGATTTTTCTTGCGGTCGGTAATTAGTCCGCGCCATAATCATGCCCTATATCTGTCTCACTCTCGACGCTACGCATCGCCAGTGGGTAAGAGTGACACACGATGCGTGCTTTGATTTATTTATGTTACGATCTAATTTGTTTATATTACGATATATTTCAAGAATAATGTGACACACGTGTATTATAGAGTACCAAAAAGGCACAATGAATCCCATTGAACGTTTTTGTTTAGGAAAATAAATCGTTTCTTAACTAAATACATGATAAAAGTAATCATTTAAAAAACGGCGAAATACAGCCGCGCACGAGCGTCTCTTAGGAACAAAGTTAACGCGTTTAATAGGTTAAGGGAACAACTTTTTCGGATTTATTTTCGCTCGTTACGCAAATTACTTGTTATGAGAGGATCCACTGTATGCTTAGTATGTCAATATTTAACCAATAACTATGCTAAAACAAAATTTGTACAAAATACTAATTATTATAGTGTTACAGGTTGCAAGCTGGAGCCAATGTCACCGTTTGTCGCTCCTCACGGAGTATGGGTTGGCTTCCTGTGCCAACTGGCCGACACGGCCAAGTATAGCAGCCAAGAGAAGGTGAATATGTTGGCCACCCTGATTCACCGGTACGTTACAGAGAATTTGTTCTTTAATCCTTTACTATTGAAAGCTTTTAAATGTAAATTCACAGTAAAATCGAGATACAATTTTGTTTCACTTTTTCAATTTCCAAAAAAAAAATTGTGTCTGACCCATCATGACGTATAGAATCGAAAGTAGAGCGTACACCGTTGCCACAAAAAACGCGCTTAGAGTGTCAGAAATGAAGACTCTAAGAAGCATATCAGGCAAGAGTCTTCGAGATAGAATAAGAAACGCCAGGATCAGGGAAATATGCGAGATCGAAGATGTCGTTAGGTGGGGAAGGCAACGAAGGAGACATTGGTATGCGCATGTGAGGAGAATGGAACCATCCAGACTCCCCCACATCGTACTGTATGGCTAACCCCATGGTAGACGACTCCCGGGCAGACCACAAAAGAGATGAGTCGATAGCTGGGAATCGACATCGCAGGAGGCTAATCCCTCTTAAAAAATAGGCCACAAGGCCTCCAACAAGATGAAGAAGAAGAGAAGAAAAAAAAAATTGCTTTGCAAGAGAAAATCTGTCAGGAAGCCTAGATGCTTCTGTATCAGATCTGGGAATGCGGTGGGACAGCTTTCATAATAATCCTTTACTTCTTCACCATACTGCTCCAACTGTGGTGCCATAAAATACCAGGTCAGATAGCATGTGGCCCACAAAATAGCTGGTCAGATAGCGTGTGGCCCGACGTTTGGGGCGTAGTGATTATTTCTGGAATACTTCCCGGTTATGTCGGGATTTGGACTGCCAATGCCATCTATTAATGATACAACACAACCAAATCATCATATTTAAAAGATATGTGAAAAGTAGAAATGTCTAGCTTATAATCAATTAAATTGTAATATTTTGTGGAACTTTATTAAATAAATCTTGTCCGCCTCCGCAGTGTAATGGTTAGCGTATTTAGCTACCACGCCATAAGTCCCGGATTCGATTCCCATGGGGGGGGGGGTGAAAATAAATGTTACTGAATTTACGTTCTAATATTTATTCAATATGTACTACCCTGGACTGGTCCCTGAAGAACATTAGCCTTCATGTTAGTAACGATCAAGATAACCCTGCGTCACTACGATGCAGTGCCCTATGCACCATTGGGTGTGGATAAGGGTTAGATGAAAAAATGTTAAATAAATATACATCAAACTCTGATATTGTCGTGTACCACATGGATCCTATCATGGACAAATATTGTTAATGTGTTTTAATAAATGAATATGTATTCTAGGTCCTTGCCGATGTCAGTAGGCTCAAGAGACAGCCCACAGAATAGGCATGTTGACGCCGTCGGTGTCAGATTCAGGTGAGTTGCAACTCCTTACCTGCTCTGGAGATGATCTGTGGTGATCTAGAAGGCTTAACCAGTTCCCAGTTCAGCCCGAGTGTGACTCCGGCAAGGAGTTTGCATTGTAATGATGAGCCCGAGTGCTGCTCGTATTCCAACATCGCTCTGGGGGTCCCCAGTTCGATTTACAGGGGGGGGAGTCAAATAAATACAAGTGATTTGTCCACTCAAATAAATATATATAAACTCATGCCTCTAGCGAGATAGCGAGTGTTTTCGCCTAGAATTTTCACTCATGAATTACATGAAATTAAAGTAACTTTAAACGTAAAGAGTAAATCCACTCACGAGTAGGCATAGGCTATGAAACTTAAAAAGTTGAAGCCTAAGTAGGGTCATGATAAGCGGTGTTGCATACGCCCTAGCTAGATTTCAGAGTCACTTGGACATTAGAACATTAAAATAAAAAAAACTAATATTTATTCAATATTGCCCTGGAATGGAAGCAGAGGGCTGATCACCTTTCCTTCATATGTTAACGATAAATATAACACTGCATTTATATGATGCAGTGCCCTATACACCATTGGGGTGCGGATTAGGGTTTGAAGAAGAATATTTGTTTTTATTGACTAACCCGAGAGGAACGTCAGAACTTCGGGACGCGGATCTGACTTGGGACGATGCAAAGGAGCTAGCAAGTGACAGAAAAGCCTGGAGACAGTTTGTGGACTCCACATGCTCCACCTAGGGAACGGACATGGTTCAATAAATAATAATATGTATTAGCCTTGGTTGATATTTAGTATGCCTTAGCTATAGTTGATATTTAGTATGACTTAGTTGTTATTTAATATGCCTTAGCCTTACTTGATATTTAGCATGCCTTATTAGCCTTAGTTGATATTTAGTATGTCTAGCCATTTTTAAGCGGAGTTGGTTTGATAATAACACGAGGGGTGTTCGGGCAGTCTTGTTTCGACTTGTCGGTGACGATTTCTTACATCGGCAAATTTTCTCGTTAAAATTAAATTTTCAAGTAGTTAATGAGCGCGTCTCCCTGCAGGCTGCTGTCGTGCGGGCTATCGCTGCTGCAGGGCGACATGGTGGCGCGCTCGCTGGCGCGCAACGTGCTGCGCGAGCGCGTGTACAGCGCCTGCCTGGACTACTTCTGCCGGGAGCCGCGCTGCCCCTCCAAGCACGGAGCCCCCCTGCGCGAGGACATCATCGTGCTGGTCAAGTTCTGGCAGGTCATGCACTCGGACAAGAAGTACCTCAAGGCCAGCGCCATTGGAGGTACTCCATCTGACACTATCTAGATGTTTCATTCTTCTTCTTTCTGTGCCACTCGTAACGAAGATCGGCGATCATCATGGCTATCTTCAATTTTGATGCTGCAGCTCGGAACAGAGATTTGGTGCTTCTGCCAAATCATTGTCGTAGGTTTTTCAGCCATGATGTCCTTCGGTGTCCTTTAGCTCTTCGCCCCTCAATCTTTCCTTGTATGATTAGGTGGAGAAGACGATATTTTTAATTTCTCATGATGTTTCATTATTCCAAATGTAACCCCTCAGGAGGTCGGCTGGGTTAGGTTAGGTTAGCTTTTGCCAATGAAGTTTGCCCACAGTGATGGGCATTGTGTATGGCCGTGACAGCAACATTAGCTGCCTACACTTCGTCGACGCTCTTTTAGATCCAATAACTCAGATAGGACAACTTCCGGACATTGATATCAGCCAGCCACTGTCTTTCTATTCTTGCTCCTTGAAGCATATTCACATTGCTGTCCATATCGGTCTATGGAATGCGTAGTATTCTACAATATAACTATACACCCATACCTCGCTTTACGGCCTAGATACGCTCCACAAAACTTGGCCGCAAATCGAAAATCCGTATAAGGAATCAATTATTCTAATACAAATTCAATGGGATCGGTTCCAAATTTGTTAAGTATCTAACATGGTTGACTTCTGCTGACTCCGGAATATACGAGATCAGGACAGTTGAGGGGCTGCCCAAGACAGGGACACATACTCTCAAATGATAGTCGATATCAGGGGGACCTGACACGGTACGAAGATTATTCTTCAAGAAGAGGAATATTTCAATTTTATTATTTCCTAAATGTAACCCTTTTAAATGTTTGTTTGTTTAGATTTTGATGTATACAACCCGAGCACTGTGGCGTTGTCACCCAGCAGTTTCACTCTCAACACCCCGGAGAACAGATCTTCAGCTAATGGAAGCGACTTTGGTCGCCAACCAGCTAGTGGCTGGATCAACACGGTAAGTCTCACTTATCCCAAGTCGTCGAGTGTTGCCAGCCATAAGAATGTGAGGGAAAAGTAGCTACTTTTCGAGAGACGCATTTGGAGCCCTATAACTTAGTTAATTAGTCATGTTGCTATTAGAGAGAATGAAGTCTTGTCATTATGTTTTTTTTTAACTGGCTGTCTCCCAGTGAGAGGATGTTTCTGCCAGTGTCAAGTCTTATTTTTATTTATAAACAAAATAATAATAACAATTAATAAATTTTTTGTAGTTTAAATGCGTAAAGTTTTATCATTTTAGAAATTATGACCGCAATTCTAGAATTGGGTTCAGAAAAAAGGGTGGATACTGGGAATATGTTGTTAATCCATCACTTTAAAATCTAGCTACGGCTCACACAACACCGCTTATCATATTTTGCATTTTAAAATCATTGTTAACTTTTGCGATATGGTAATATAACACTCTCCTAATCATTGTCATTCATTTTGTGTTATACCACTCAAAAACAAAGTGTTTTGAGATAGTTTGGGCATGTGATTCAAATGAGTGAAGAAAGAACAGTAAAATCAGTATGAGGCGAGTGTTGTTGGCAATAGAAGTGGAGAAAAACGGAGAAAAATTTAGGATGATGATGTATTTAAATACTGAGACGTTGTGGGAATAATCGGGGTGTATGTATGAGAAGATGAATGGATTAGAAAGAGGCAAAGATTGTTTGCAAAGACAGATCAGTGTGGCATTCTATTCTCTCTGCCGTAAGTGATGTGACGGTTAGTTGATTACATTAATATTGTGGGTTTACAATTTCTAGAGATTGAAATCATAATAATAATTTTGGGTAATTTATATAGCGCCATTTTCGTAAAATACTACTTCAAGGGCGCTTATACAGATGTGGATTATGACATGATAATGATAATGATAGATAAAAAAAATATATTAAAGAGAAAAGTTGTCAATCTGCTGAGTCTGAAGGAAAAAAATTGAACCGCTCCTTTCTATTGCTCCTTCTTATTGGAAAAGTGCTACCTCGGTGTGATGGTTGTGTGATGGTTAGTTAGATTCTGTTGAATATGATTTTAATTCTAGGTTCCCTTATCGTCAGCTCCGTCTGGTAGCACTGCGGGGAGTGTGGTCGGGAAGAGATCGGCCCGGTCTGTGAAACTCAACGCCAAGAATCCGGCTGACGTCTTCGTCAAGGACTACATGAAGAAGAGGAACCTCATACTGGAGCTTTTGGTAATTTTTCCACCTTAACCTTTTAACTGCCGGTAGGTACATGTATGGCGGTACCCAGCATGCCGCGAATTTTACGATAAAAATAAAACCTTCTAAACATATCGTCATTGAAAGTGTAATAATGTTTATTTATAAAACAAATAAATGAAGAGCTCGCCAGTCGTGCAGTCATTTATCCATAATCATAAAATTAATTGTTCATGGTGCTGGGTTGCCACAAAATTTGTCATAGAAAATATGAAAACTAAATTATATGTCAAAAGTAATTGTTTATGTTAGTTTAATATTAAAAGTATACACACACACACATTATGATTTTAAAAAATTAAAAATTAAAAATCATCAGAATCGACACTAAAATCACTGTCATCAGATTCGGCAGTGACGGCATCTTGAGGATTATTGGACAACCCTGAGGGCCATCAGTTGTTCGAACAACAAAGCTCTCTTAAAGTGGGAAAAACAAATTCTGTTTCAATTCTAAGCATGCAAAGATATTCTCAATAAATGTCACTATGCGTTCAATATATTTGTACATTTTAAATAATTGATTTTCTTTAGTAAAAGCCCATTTAAAACGGCGCGTCTTAAGACGTAATTTTTGTATGAGCGGCGCTCCGTTCACAGAAAATTATGTGTCTTAAGAAGCTTTTGGCAGTTAACTGGTTAAGGGTTAAGTATGGGTGATATCTGTTCATCTGTATTAGTTCATAAATAACTCTCGCAAATGATGGCATCTACACGATGAAAATAGTGAAGAACATTGGCACCATAAACCAAGCTGGGACACAGAATGCCGAACCCTCTTCTAGTGGAACGAATAGCCTGTTGACAACAGTTAGCAGTCCGGATTCTCCTGAGGAGTTTTACGTGGTTTCCTCCCAGCAATGAGCAAATGCTGACAAGTTCCTGACTGGCCCACACTAGATTATCCCTCCTGTTCCCAACACAAATTTAAATAATACATGTTTTTTAGCTAGAAGAACCAAAAATCCACTTGATGATCTATAAACCTTGTACGTAATAAGCAAGGTAAATAATAAATGCAACTCCTATTTATTTTTATTTTTTTAAATGGTTTAGAATGGTTAGGTTAGGCTACGATACTAGAGATCCCTGGTTATTTCTCCTTTTAACCCTTATCTGCTCCTAATGGCGCATAGGGCACGGCATTGTATAAAAGTAGTGTTATATTCATTGTTAAATGCATGAAGGAAAGCTCGGCTGTCCAAACTAAAAACACAGTAAGGGACATTTTTTTTGTAGTATGTATTTTTTGCATTTTTGTACTAAGTAGAATCTACTTAGTCCAAAAATGCAAAAAAAACGTACTACGAAAAAAATTTCTCTTACTGTGTTTTAAGTTTGGACAGTCGAGCTGATCAGTCCTTCGTTTTTGGTACCAGTCCAGGGTATTCTTCTTTCTTCTGACTATCCTCTCGTTATGCACGTGTATGGTATCACTAATGTGCATGTGCGTGTGTGTGTGTGTCTCCAGGCTGTGGAGATAGAGTTCCTGATAATCTGGCACAACCCGGGGACGCGCGCGGAGCTCGCCGTGCCCGGGGAAGACAACATCGCGGCGTGGCGCTCCAAGCCCAGCACGGAGCGCGCCTGGAAGGACTACCTGCGCCTGGCCTGGGAGATCAGCCCCGCGCTCGCCGTCTTCCTGCCCGAGAGGTAGGCAAACTGAACACCAACACAGCCGTAACATCCATATACCGCAATAGGGCATCTTGCATACATCCAAATCAAAGCTTTCCCAATCCAACGCCAGATGACCAGATGGATCTCAGTGAACTGACATGTACAATGTCATGAGATTAATGATATTGATCGGTGAAACTACATTTTATATAATAAAACAACAACTAAGAGTATAGTTTTTTTTATTTGTGTATGCTAAATAAAAACTTTCTCAATCCAACGCTAGTGGCTCTAGTGAAGTTACATGTACAGTGTCATGAGATTAATGATACGTGTAGGTGTTCCGAATACTTGAATAGTGCAGTTGTCAATCATGGGTAGAATGGTGAATGTTGTATGTGTGTAAAGTGACCACTTAACCAGCCTATGACAGGTCATAAGCCTGTAAATACACAGACTTCCATACCATTCTTCGTTAACCTTTTAACCGCGTCAACTTTGTACCTGAGAGACGCCCGTACGCGGCGGTATTTCACCGTTTTTAAAATGATTACTTTTATCATGTATTTAGTTAAGAAACAATTTATTTTCCTAAACAAAAACGTTCAATGGGATTCATTGTGCCTTTTGGTACTCTATAATACACTTGTGTCACATTATTCTTGAAATATATCGTAATATAACAAATAAGATCGTAACATAAATAAATCAAAGCACGCATTGTGTGTCACTCTTACCCACTGGCGATGCGTAGCGTCGAGAGTGAGACAGATATAGGGCATGATAATGGCGCGGACTAATTACCGACCGCAAGAAAAATCAGGGATCTGTTCTTTTATTTATCCTTGTGATGTTACAAATTATTAGTCAAATATTTCAACAGATGTCATAAGGCCAAGGATTGACGTATTATTTTATCCAAAGTTCCACACCATGAAAAAATCCCTCCAAGTTGAACTGAGGTTCGAAACTTGGAGCAATGATAAAACACAAACATGTCAGCCGCGTATGGGACATGTTTTATGAAAACACATACGGTTATGCGAGCCGCGTGGATCCGGTTAAGATATCAATATAAATAAAATTATTGAATGGTTTATATATGCATATATTTTTTTAATCACACACATGATTACAATTTATAAAAATGTGTCCTCACTAGGTTTTATCGTGCCGAGGGTACATTTTACAATATTTATTTTTTAATGAAATTATATGATTTTTATTTGTCTTTGGCATTTGGTTTCAGTAGTAAAGTTTTTAGGATTAATATTAAGTCATTTTGTTCCTGCAGGATTAAGAATGAAGCCATAGTTCAAGAGTTGCGCTGGAAGGTGCGCGTGGACCCCCTGGCCGTGTCGCACATTCCCCAAGCCCTGCAGTACCTGGTCACCACAGACGCTCTCCTCAACGATTCCATAGAGGTATACATCAAACATATTAAGTATATAACCCTTTGGTTACCAAAATCCGATATATCGGCTTTCGATACTCTAGTGAGAAATACCGGATCCGTCAGATCTGACATCATGATTTATAGAAGTATCAGATACATTTTGAACTAGGGGTTCCTTCAGGGTTGTGCAAAAACTTTCAATTCACATTTTGTTTTTTTTTCTTCAATAAGTTATACAACGAAATTTAGATTTATTGATCATTTACATTTAATAATTAGTTGTAATATTATAAAAATACTTAAAGGGAAACGAGAAAAACAAAGCAAATTAAACCAATTTGTTTCCGCGAAAAGTTAGTTTTGTAAAACTGTGTATTTATCCAAAAAGCTACATTTTTACACGTCAAGGTGGAATAAACAATATGCAATAAATTGATGCAAATAACATATATAGCACAACTAAAAAAATAAAAAAGGAAAAAAGTAAGGAATGCTTTTTATATATCGTAGTCGTACAGGAGAAAGTGACCAACTAACAAATTATAAAGTGTTCAGGAGGGCCATTTAAGTCAATTTTTCTTGGCAAGAAAATAAACATCAATGCATTTTGTCATTTTTAACAAATCAATTTATTATACTTACAAGTTTAAAATACTTTGGGATTTTTTCAGGGCAATATTAAGCTAGTAAGATATCAAATAGTCAATGATCATGTTTTTGTAAAAAATGCACTTGGTCACTTTCTCCTGTATAACTACGATATAGAGTATATTACCAACCGCTTTTGCGTCTCAATCAGAACCGCCATCTCTTGACAACTTTGTGGAGTTAATAGCTGTCCCCTTCGGCTCTTTCTCAGTCTTGTTCACGAAACAATGTGTAATTTATTCCGCAGTTGGTACACATGCTCACGTGGGCGCGCATCTCCCCGATCGAGGCGCTGTCCTTCTTCTCGCGCAAGTACCCCCCGCACCCCACCTCCGCGCAGTACGCCGTGCGCGTGCTCGGCAGCTACCCGGCCGACGCGGTGCTCTTCTACATACCGCAGCTGGTCCAGGCGCTCCGACACGACACGGTGAGACATCCCCTAACTGTTTGTGGGTCTATTAAGAAAGGACACCTTTATAAATTATTTTTTAAAGGAATGAGTGTAGAAAGAACAGTAAAAAAAATGAGGCGAATGAAGTATTTCAAGTATTTGACGCAGTGCTCTTCTACGTACCGATCCTGGTGCAGGCGCTCCGACACGAAACGGTGAGACTGCCTGTAACTGTGTATGGGTCTATTTATGTAGAAAGGTGTCCTCCATTCAAAAGAACGGAGGACACCTTTCTAAATTCTTGTTCAAAGGAATGAGTGAAGAAAAAACAGTAAAAAAATATATGAGGCGAATGTAGTATTTCAATCCGATCAAGTATTTCTAATATTTGGGGTGGTCAGTTCAAGAGTTTGAATAATCAACGGGTATGTATGAGGCAGATTTGTCCACCTCCGTGGTGTAATGGCCAGCACGCTCGGCTACCATACTGGAGGTCCCAGATTCGATTCCCAGGGGGGTCAAATAAATATAAGTCATTTTTTTTACTCTAATATTTATTCAATACATATTATCCTGGACTGGTACATTAAGCGGAGGGCTGATCACCTTGCCTTCATGTGTTGACGATCAAGATAACACTGCCTTTATATGATACAGTTCCCTATACACCATCAAGTGCGTATGAAGGTTTATAAAAAATGAATGAAAAGATGCATAAATGTAGAAGAGACGAAGATTTTTTCAAAAGACAGAATGGTGTAGCATTCTATTCTCTGCCCACCCCTACAGCGAAGCAGTGTGATGGTTGGTTTATTATAAGTACTTTTTTTTTAAAATAACATATAAAACAAAAATTTATATATAATGGGTTCAGATAGAAATATGAATGAATAAAGTAAAATAAATAGCTTTTTAAACATGTTTCAGATGGGATACGTTACGGAGTTCATTAAGGTGATAGCGTGCAAGTCCCAGCTAGTGGCCCACCAGCTCATATGGAACATGAGGACCAACATGTACACGGATGAGGAAATGCAAATCAAAGATCGTAAGTCTGATCACAACAAATCACTCATAGAACCACAAGATCTCTGCTGAAAGTGACAATGAACACAGTAAAACAAATTTTATTTATAAGTGGGCTTTGAATATATTCTGTAATGACCAAAGATAATTTTTGTTTTCAGCCGTGCTATTTGACACCCTGGATTCCCTCATCAAGAGCATCATCTCATCGCTGTCGGGACCGGCCAAGAACTTCTACGAGAGGGAGTTTGATTTCTTCAGCAAGATCACCAACATCAGCGGAGAGATAAGGCCGTACCCCAAGGGAGCTGAGAGAAAAAAGGCCTGCCTCGAGGCGCTGAAAACGATCAAGGTTTGATGACAACATTTTGAATTAATTCCGAAACGATTTTAACACATTGTTGGCGGGGCTCCCATCTTATTAAGGGGTGAAAAAAAACCAAAGAGAAATAACATATTTAGTAATTGGATCAAATCATAGTCCTTTGGTGCTTCTAACCTACAGAAAAATGTCTGTACATTGTTGTATACAACACTGTAATACGTTGTTAATGTGTTTAAAGCAGCCATTAAAAATTTAATTAAAATCACTGTTTTAAGATAACGATATTAATGCATTGTTGTTGGGCGGTTTTTTCATCAACCCCGACCCTAATTAGTATACTAATTTGGGTTGTATACTAATCGCAAGTAACAGCAGACCATTATACAATCTGTACAATGTTTTTTGACGACTCTCGCGCTCTATCAAAAGTAAGCAAATAGAACGCTTATAAGTGCTCCCGCTCTCTACCAACAGTATGTAAAAGACGCTTTGAAACGTTTCCCGGAAAAAAATGTGTTGAAATAACAAAGTGCAACACCAAGTAATTCAACAAAATTACAAATCATTTTGATTTCTCAACATGGATGAAGAAGAATACGGAAGTCTGGGTATTTACAGGGCTTATGAAAACAGAACATTGTCAGGCGCATGGCGTAGTTAGGTAGACGCTCGACTGCGAAACCGGCGTTGCGGGTTCGATTCCCGCCGATTGCAAAATAAATTCAAGAATGATTTAATTTCAATTAGTCTGGGTGTTCGTGAAGTATTTTCACATTAACCTTCCCTATCCTTACTATCCTGTCCGCCTCCGTAGTGTAATAGTCAGCACCCTCGGCTACCGTACTGGAGGTCCCGGGTTCGATTCCCACGGAGGGTCAAATAAATAGAAGCGATTTTTTTCACTCTAATATTTATTCAATATTACCCTGGACTGGTATCTGAAGCGGAAGGCTGATCACCTTTCCTTCATGTTAATGATCAAGATAACACTGCATTTATATGATGCAGTGCCCTATGCACCATTGGGGTGCGGATAAGGGTTTTAAATCAAATTCAATCCTCACTATCCTACCTGCAGACAAGCTTCTAAAAATAGAGGCTTTGCGGGTTTTTTTTATTTTTTTATTTTTAATTAACAAAAAACCTTGTAAGCCGGGCTTTCATATTTATCCATCTTGAGATATCAATATAAGTAACTCGTAAGTGAAAACAAACCCCGAATTTGTAAACAAATGTTTAAACGCACTCAAAATGTTGTTAAGTTTAGTATTTTTTGTAACAATATCAAAACAAAAACAAAACTAAAAAATGTATATATGTATATATATATATAATTTTTTTGTCTTTAGGTTCAGCCCGGTTGCTATCTGCCTTCCAATCCCGACTCCATGGTTATCGATATAGACTACAAAAGCGGTAAGAAATTATTTCATCAATTGGATTTTGTTATAGATGTCTCAGAGACAAAGCAGTTTACTGGATATATATATTACAATATTTTTTTTACCTTTTTTTATATACATATTTTAAAACATATATACATATTTTAAAACAAATTACATACATTTTCAATTTCCAGCAATTTCCATTTCTGATTTTGGGATATGGGATTAAGGTTAACAAGACTGAAACACAAATAAGAAAGTCAAATATATGTATAAGAAATTTTAAAAAAACTAGCACAGGGCAAAATATAAAATGTAAAACAATAAATGAGTATAGTAAATAGGATATATTATCGCACAAAAATATACCAATCGCATACTCCCGTCATAAAAACTCACCCAGAAACAATTTTACATCGTAAAAATAAGGAACATATCTTAGTCACACAATTAAATCACATGTCCAGATACTTAGTCACTCGTTTATATTGATACTCGTACATATTACTTTTATTCTCAAGTTATATGTTACAAGTAAAAAAAAAGAATGAAAAATACATTTTATAATATGAAACTCAAAATACTGTAAAACAAAAAACAACACTTATCAACTCCTTCTCAAAACTGACAGAACGTCGCCATCTTGTTTTTTCCCTGTCGTACCCTGTTTTATCGGCGGAACACTTTTAAATTAAAAATTAAAGAAACGCATTTCTTTAGGTTTTTTTATTTTTTTTTTAAATTATTTTTTATTAACATAAATTGTAAATATTTAAATAAATCACAATTTTACATATTTAAAACAATTTTTTTGCAGAGACACACCAAGCCACCTTGTGTGTCTTGTCGGTGGAGTTCTTTTTAAATATTTTTTTTTGTTTTTAACGATTTCAACCTAATATAAACATTTTACAATTTTCATAAAAATAACTCTTGATCATTTACCCATTCCTTTATTTTGCCTTTGTTCCATATTTTAATTTGACCTCTAACATCCGTCAGCAACAAATTAAAAATGTACGGAACGATATATTGCAGTGTTCGACTCCCATATTTATTGTTAATTCTTGGGACTATCAAATCTTCGTTGTATGTAAATCGTGTATCATGGTTGTGTACTAGAAGAATCGATATTTTTGTCTAGTTTGTTGTTCAACGATGATACTCGTCCACAATATTCCACGCACCGGCACGTACGTACATATAATATTGTTATAATTTCAGGTACGCCTATGCAGAGTGCGGCCAAAGCTCCGTACTTGGCCAGGTTCCGGGTGATGAGGCACGGAATTAACGAGCTTGAAAGTCTAGCCCTCACGCTAACTCCGAGCGGAGAATTCAACCCACCGGTATACATACACTTCCTTCCATACATGCGGTATTGACACGGGCACTCCAGAATCATCTTCACTGTCTTCCCCATCTGACTATATCCTTCGTAGCACACATTTTCCCAATTTCTGTGTTCCTTCTTTGGTCTCTTAACGTAATTCCGGTTATGTACCTCAGTGTCCTCATTTCTGAAGTTCTTAGAAGAGATATGGTTCTCGCTGTGTCTGCTCTGGTCTTTATCCCATATGTGGCAATCGATCTTACACATGTCTTGTATATTTAAGACCCAATTTACGATAAATCGCAACATAATTTTCTTTAATCCCATGTAATATTTGACGCAATTGACGTTTTTGTATTGAAAAAATGAGTTTTTTAAAGAGAAAAACATGGCACGATCAGGCATGCCAAATACTTGAAAGTGGTCAGGTTAGGAGTCGTAACAATCGGCGGGTATGTATGAGGAGATGCATGAATTTGGAAGAGACTAAGAATGTTTGCAAAGACAGAGTGGTGTGGCGTTCTATTCTCCCTGCCTACCCCTGCGGTGAAGCGGCGTGATGGTTAGTTAGTTAGTTTTTTTTACTTATCGAATACTAATTGACGTCCTCAATTCCAGGACGATGGCAAGGATCACTTCACGGGCTTGGGCGCGGAGCAGTGGCAGGCGGCCATCTTCAAGGTGGGGGACGACGTGAGGCAGGACATGCTGGCGCTGCAGGTCATCTCCATCTTCAGGAACGTGTTCCAGCAGGTCGGGCTGGACCTCTACCTCTTCCCCTACCGCGTGGTGGCCACGGCTCCAGGGGTCAGTACAAGTACACACTTATTTATAGATTTGGCGTTTAGTTTGTTTAACTCCATTTTAATTTATGTATTGAATGTTAAATCAAACACTGATTTTTTGAGCCTACTGTCTTTGTTTCTCCAATCAAATCACACAGTGAAGCGCCCTTGGGGTATTTTATGAAAATAGCTCTATATAAAATATCCAAAATTATAATTATCTGCACAAAGAAGATTTGGAGCATTGGAAATGTGATGCAGCACCTTTGATCAAACGTAATCATTTAGAAACCACCAGTACAGCGTCTGTTCCTACTATCTAGAAGTGTGTAGTTTATGTATTAAATGTTAAATCGAACACTGATTTTTTGAGTCTACTAAGTTGTATTTTATTGTTAAAAAACACATAAAAATATTTTTTTTGACAATTGTTTCGCACAGTCATGGCATTTTCAAATGAATGTTTGAAAATGCCATGAGACACACTTATTTATTATTTTTAAATAGAAAGTAGAAATTGGTTTTGAATTTTATTCGGTTTGAATGTATTGATGTAGTAACTGCAACACTTTGATATGTTATATTGCAGTGTGGTGTTATCGAGTGCGTCCCAAACGCCAAGTCCAGAGACCAACTCGGGCGCCAGACGGACATCGGGATGTATGAGTACTTCATCAAGAAGTATGGTGATGAGAGCACCAGAGAGTTTCAGGTAAAAATTAAACTATTTCATGTATAAGTAAAATACCAAATTGAAAAACTATATACTGGAACCTCAGTATAACAAATTTCTCATAACCCCTTGAGATTGCTTTGTATTGAGATTCCACTATATAATAATAATAATAATAAAACCCTTATCCGCACCCCAATGGTGCATAGGGCACTGTGTCATATAAACACAGTGTTATCTTGATCGTTTACACACGAAGGAAAGGTGATCAGCCCTCCGCTTCACCCGGTACCTACCAGTCCATGTTAATATTGAATAAATATTACAGTGAAAAAATTACTAATATTTATTTTACCCCCCTTGGGAATCGAACCCGGGACCTCCAGAACGGTAGCCGAGCGTGCTGACCATTACACTACGGAGGCGGACAAATTTTTATAACTTCTTTTTCTTCTTTGTGTAGACCTTATGGCCTGTTTTTAAGAGGGATTAGCCTCATACGATGTCAATTCCCAGCTGTCAATCCATCTTTTTGGTGGTCTGCCCGTGAGTCGACTACCTTAAGGTTGGTGCTGCAGTGCAATATGGGGGAGTCTGGATGGTTCCATTCTCCTCACACGCGCATACCGTTGTCTTCCCCACCTAACGACATCTTCAATCTCGCACACTGTATAACTGACTTAGTTTATGTGAATGTTTCAGGCTGCAAGAAGATGCTTCATAAAATCGATGGCCGCCTACAGCGTTATCGGATTCTTGCTGCAAATCAAAGACAGGCATAACGGCAACATCATGCTGGATACGGATGGACACATCATACACATAGGTCAGTATTAAACACGGACCAAATAAACACTTCTTTTAAGTAATTCCTTACTTAATTTAGCTTATAGATTCAATCATTTAAAGCTAATCAGTGCACAAATTTGGTTGCGTATTGCATATTTCTAGCTAATAAATTTGACAATTTGTTATTAAAAAACTTTAGCTGGAAAGAAATATAAACCGAGAAGAAGTAACGAGTATTATCCCTAACATTTTTATGTACATATGTCTCCACTTATTTGTACATTTTGACATAATTTTCAATGCCAGGTCGTAAGCCCTGGAATGCTCAGACTTATCATTTTTTTTGTATAAAAATGACGGATATTTTAACTCGTTTAACACATCGTTGTTGGGCAGTTTTTTCTGTCGCCCGATACTCAGTATACTAATCACAAGTAATCGCAAACCCAATTCCCATCTGTACAATGTTTTTTGGCATCTCTCGCGCTTTACCAATACCTCAAGTTGGCAAATAGAATGCTAATAAGCATATCCTGCTCTCTACCACCAACAGTATATACAAGAAACTTTTAAGCGTTTACCGCAATCAATGTGTTAAGACACCTGTAATTTTTTTTCTTCTTTTGGCCATCGCTAGCAAAGCTGAGCATTTTTATATGCACTAATGCGCTTCCACTGTATCCCATTCCAACTGTGAATAAAGTCTTGAGTGTGTATCGTTGACTTTCTAGATTTCGGATTCATGTTTGAGTCGTCTCCCGGAGGCAACCTGGGATTCGAGCCGGACATCAAGCTGACGGACGAGATGGTGATGGTGATGGGAGGGAAGATGGAGGCCGAGCCCTTCCGCTGGTTCTGCGAGCTCTGCGTGCAAGCCTTCCTGGCCGTCAGGTAAAATACTATCCGCAAGATACTAAAGTTTGAAGCGGCATTCGCGCCGGACCAATCCACGAGACATTCTGGGACCCGCTCTAATGAGACAAGGCAGTGGACCAATCTAATAAGACAAGCCATTGGTCTCATGTTATTGCTTTAAAATATTACAACAATAAATGGATCGATCTAGACTGATGTCACCTTGCCTTCATTTCATTTAAATCTTTACACCGATACGGAGTGTGGTTCAATATCGTATTTATTACTCCGATATTGACTCTGGCTTGACTTAATATGGCACCATTACATTTCATAAATGTTTCTACAACAAAAAAATACCCATTTGAAATGTGTTCATTTTTTCAATAATGGTTATCTCATATTTAAAGGCAAAGGGTTAATCTTTCGTATACCCCTTGTTTCACTACCTTTGATTGGAATATTACCGATTTTGTGTTTCCAGGCCGTACCAAGAGGCCATCATCACGCTGGTGTCGCTGATGCTGGACACGGGGCTGCCGTGCTTCCGCGGGCAGACCATCCGCCTGCTGCGGGCGCGCTTCGCTCCCAACTCCACAGACAAGGAGGCGGCCGCCTTCATGCTCAGCGTCATCCGCAGCTCCTTCCTCAACTTCCGCACGCGCACCTACGACATGATCCAGTACTACCAGAACCAGATCCCCTACTAGACCTACTGTCCTTGTACTTATCCCTTACTGTCTTTGCAAAGACAGAACTTATCCCTTACTGTCTTTCCACTGTTGTGTCTGTCTGCTGTGCCGGTCGGGGTTGTGGGCATCTGTGTACCGGCCAACGTCGAGTCGGAATCGGATCTAGCTGACTAATTGAACTAAACACTAATCCCTTTCACTGCCTACACTGGGGTACTTCTAGAAAATTCGGTGATGGACAATCTTGTATTTATTTAGATTGGCAGTGACAGGTATATTGAAAGCTTTTAAATGTAAATTCACAGTAAAATCGGGATACAATTTTATATTGTTTCACATTTTCAATAAATTTCGCTACATAATTCAACAACAAAAAAATTGCTTTGCAAGAGCGGGTCTGTTAAGGAAGCCTAGATGCTTCTGTATCAGATCTGGGCATGCGGTGGGACAGCTTTCAATATCCCTTACTAGACCCGTTCCACTATGTTGAAGAATCCCGCTTCAGAAAACTCCTTCAGACGCATAGAACAGATGCAATGTGATATTGTTCAGCATAGCGGTAGATCTTCCTACAGGCATAGCCATCGGCAGGTCGGTCCTGTATATAGGAATGTGAAACAATCTATGCCGACGCTGTCTTAGGTAGGATAGGATAGGTAGGTAAGTAGGATGGAATCTTGATCCTTGGTGTCTTCTGTTAATCCGCCACAGTATTGAGTGTGAGTGTGATCCTGAGCAATCCGATCGACTTGACCTTTGTAATCCCGAGTCAGATTTCACACTGCGTCACGCTCAAAGACTAATTAATTGTATGGTCACTCTGCCCGAGAATTTCAACACCGTCCCTTGTATACCCTTTCTCTAGAGTAGGGGGTGTTGGCCTGCGAAAACATGGCATTACACAATTGCAGTGTGTTTTTGTGTACTACAATTGCATTTGTGGTATTGTGTGGTGGACTACAATTGCATGTGTGGTGTTGTGTGGTGGACTACAATTGCATGTGTGCTGTTGTGTGGTGGACTACAATTGGATGTGTGGTGTTGTGTGGTGGACTACAATTGCATGTGTGGTGTTGTGTAGTGGACTATAATTGCATGTGTTGTGGACTACATTTTTTATTGTAGGATTCCCATCACTACAATGTTGCCAGGTAGAGATATGTTTGTAGTTGGCTAAGTTTGGTATTTTAATAGTATAAATCAAATAGATAATTATACAGTGAATAAATATATTTATTATAAATATAGTAAATTGTAATATGAACGTAGATTTTCACGTGCTGATATCATATTATCAGGTTAAACTGCCTAATATAATAACCTTCTACCGACATTTCGGCCACCCTCACGAGGGCCTATTTCACTATCTCACTGAAACTGTCGAGATGTGGTCCCGTGGTTAGTGTCGCGGACTCTTAAGTCAGAGTTTATCGGTTCGAATCCACTCTACCACAATTTGATACCTTTTTTAAACAATGAGCCCCGCTTAGGATCTCAGAAATATATAGTATGAAATTGAAATATTTGTGTAAATAATAAAAACACAAATATTTCTCTTCTCTTAACCGCCTTACACTTACGAACACACATGAGACACGTCATTTTTCCCCTGTGCCAAACATATTTAATGCTAGACAGAGAGAGGAAACACGCTAAAACCACCAATTATGACAAAAAAAAACTGTTTTTTTATAATTCTGCAGAAAAAATTATAATTTTTTTTCTACAGAATTAACTCAGAAAATAACCCGAACTCAGAAATAAATAAATAAGGTAGGGTGGTTAATAAAAAGTTTAAAAAATGTTTTATGTAAAATAGTGACTTTTTGTGCTTGCTTCTGAAGTGTAATGGTTAGCGAGTTTGGTTATCTTGCTGAAAGATCCAGGTTATTGAACCTGGATCTTTCAGGGACGGTAGCCGATTGTGTTTACTGCTACACTACGGAGGCAGACAAAAAAAGGCACTATTGTAAACCTTATCTGTACCTGGTGGTGCATAGGGCACTGCATTGTATCGACACAGTTTTATCTTGATTGTTAAATAACATACATGATTGATCCTGCGCTTCATGTTCCAGTCCAGGACAAATTCAAATAAATATATATGTGAGTGAATATCATTTGTTTTGAGTACACTGGATATTGATCCAGTGTACTCAAAACAAATGATATTCACTCACATATATATTTATTTGAATTTGTCCTGGACTGGAACATGAAGCGCAGGATCAATCATGTATGTTATTTAACAATCAAGATAAAACTGTGTCGATACAATGCAGTGCCCTATGCACCACCAGGTACAGATAAGGTTTACAATAGTGCCTTTTTTTGTCTGCCTCCGTAGTGTAGCAGTAAACACAATCGGCTACCGTCCCGGATTCGATTCCCAAGGAAGTCAAAATGGATGATTTCCACTCTCATTTATTTATTATCACCCTGGACAAAATGTGCAGGACTGATCACCTTGCCTTCTGCAATTAATGGTCAAGATAACACGTCGTCAATACGATATTGTGCCCTTGTACCGCCGGGTGCAGATAAGGGTTAGAAGATATAGGGAATGAAGTTACTTTTTATATTGATAGTTACTTTTTATATTGCACAATTACAGCGCATTGGAAAAGGCCTCAGTGGCCGAAAAATCTGTAGGATTTAGTATGACACGGGTTATCTTAAAAATCTGTAGCTTGTCAAATAAAGCAACGTGTACCTCTAAGTATTTAAGAAATTTCTGATTTCATTTTAATGTAAGTGCTTAGTGAATAATTTCCACGATTATTTGAGCAAAATATATTCTATCTATTTCTGTTATGATTTTGTAAAATTTTCTCATTAAAACGGGTGTTAAGTAGTTTATAGGTGCCCTGTATTTTTAAATAATTATATATATATATATATATATATATATATATATATATATATATATATATATATATATATATATATATATATATATATATATATATATATATATATATATATATATATATATATATATATATATATATATATATATATATATATATATATATATATAACGTGGTAATATTTTTCTTTGTATATTGGGTGTAAATAATATGTAAAGTGGGTGTATAATAATAAAATAAACAATGTGTTGCTTTGTAATTAAAGTTTATTCTTAATTTATCTTAATAATATTTTTTCTATCTATCTATCTGATTCTGACAGTTCAGAATATTATATTTTTTCTGTCGGAAGTCTTTTGTTTTATTCTGTGCGACGCATGCGACATCTGGTGGTAGAACTGTTTTATGTAGGTACTATTTGTAAGTACTTAATAAAATGTATAGGTAGGTACCTAGGTATTTTATTACATATATATATGTGTGTGTGTCTGTAAAAATTTATGCTAATTATTTTGAACATAATGAGAAAACGTGAGTCACTCAATGTGAATCTATCATCGTACCTTTAATTTAGAAATTTCTACCTTGGGTATCATATGCATTTGACATTTTAGTGAGTAAAATGATACATTTTCAAATTGTATTGGTCAACAATCATTAAACGTTTATAGAAAAACATTCTGTATTGTATTGATAAGGAATCGCAAAAGATATTTTCTTATAATACTACCTTTTAGTCTGTTTAATTTCACAAAAGGTTTTTTTCCCAAGAATTTGAGTTGAGGCGATTCAAAAATAATTTTTTTATCACTTATAAAAGTTTCTCATATACCAAAATGCACCGTCAGGAACTTTCCAGTTTTAAAATAAAATTCAATTCAATTCAAACCCTTTTCCGCACCCCAATGGTGCATAGGGCACTGCATTATAAACACAGTGTTATCTTGATCGTTAACACTCGAAGGAAAGGTGATTAGCCTTCCGCTTCAGGTACCAGGGTTATATTGAATAAATAATAGAGTGAAAAATCACTTATATTTATTTGACCCCCCCCTGGGAATCGAACCCGGGACCTCCAGAACGGTAGCCGAGCGTGCTGACCATTACACTACGGAGGCGGGAGGTTAATCTCGATGTTTAATCTTTTTTTGAGATATCTTATATATATATTTATTTCTTTCTCTTATTATATTAGTTTTAAAACGTATTTAACAGTATTAGGAATATTAATTTATTGTTAATAAATTGTAAGTGTAATACAAGAGTCATACCTGCAAAAATTAATTCAAGAAGTATCTATTTTCAATTGGTATGGGTGTTTGTGAAGTATTTTTCATATCCACTTTCCCTATCCTTACTATCCTACCTGCACACAAGCCTCTAGAAATAGAGGCTTTACGGTTATTCCTTTTTAAAAATAATAAAATCAAAAGGTTTATTTTTTAGGCCATTTTTGCTATTTTCATTTTAGTGACGTCTTAAACCCCGACTTTCTTACCTCAAGTCATCTGCATGTTATTAAATATATTCCACTCCTACCTTTAACAATCTCATTTAATTTTCTATCCTGTTTTTGTTTTTTTCATAAGAACCCAAAAAATAACAGTATTGTATCTCAAAAATAAAAATACAGATATCGCCTACTCCTTTAGAGAACGTCATAAATCAAAAATCGTCTATATTCAGTTGTGCATGTTTTCCGAATGCCCAGATGATGTACTATATCCCAGCAAAAGAGGCATATTTTTAACTTAATATTTACCCGCTACAGGGCAGAAAGTGTTATTTTTGCATTTTGAAGAAAAGGTTTGTTTAATTTTTTTTTAAATTTCCTAAATATTTTTCAAATGAAGAAAAAACCTTCAGGTTTTACCTAAAAAGATCTGTTGCACAGTAAAAAGTTCAGTAAGTGGCTTGATATTTATTTTTAATACATTGTATTATATTTTTAAACTCTAAAAACGCTCTCCTGAAAAATCAAGTTTTTTTATTTATGACGTTCTTGATCCTTTCAAGATCTCACTCCTGTGAGCGATATGATTCTTTTGTATTGCACATATGAACTATTTAAAATATCACATTCCAATGTATTTAATTTAATTTTTAAATAATCATGTATTATAATAAACTAAGTGTGTATATTTTCCTCAGATGTTAGTTAATTATTTTTAGATATTTGATGTATTATTTTTTCAAATATTTTTACATACATGTATTTACTATACGGTACGTATGTATTTATTTATTTATTTATTTTTGCCGTGGTTATAGAAGTTTGTAACAAAGTCTTATTACGAAAAATATTTTGTTGGAGATTTTTTTTTAATGCGAAAACTTTATTGAACATTTTGACTAAAAAAAATTTTATTCTATTTTGTGAATGAATTAAAATAAAGTTTAAACCAAGCTACATATCTCCGTCTTGTAAGTTATATATTCTTTTTTGTTTCCAGTAGTGCATAAGGCACTTCATTAGAATCATGCGGTATCATCTTGAATACGATTTTGTAATAATTGGTCCCGCGCTTATGTATTGTTTAATATAATTAATTGAAGAATATTATCTTTTGACATCTCATCAAAGATGAAGAAGAATATGGAAGTCTGAGCATTTACGGGGCTGACATTTGGTAGAATTGGTGAATGTTACACTTGTGTAAAGTGATCACTTAAACCAGCCTATGACGGTCGTCAGCCCCGTAAATGCCCAGACTTCCATATTTCCATACTTCATCTTTGATGAGATGTCAAAAGATACTATGAAAATAACTCCTATAATTGGAGATAATCCAGATTTTATGAACAAGTATTTGGACACACTCAAAATGTTGTAATTGAAGAATGTTTACCTGAATTGAACAATATATTATTAGTTTCAATTTCACTTGTTAAATACCACTATTTCTTAATATCCATTGTGACACGTGTTTCGATGCATTCCGCATCATTTTCAAATACCGTGAGGTGTAAAGTACCTTAGTATTATACCGATGAAGTGTATTTATTGTAAATATTATTTCGGTGTCTATATATAGTTCTTGAATGTTAATGTTACCGCAATGTTGACTGTTATTTAATTTATTAAAAATATGTTTATCATGTTAATAAAGTTTATTGATAAATAAATATTAAACAAAATGATCCCTCCTTTTATTTATTTATATAATATTATCGATATATAAATACAGACCACAACGTTTGCCCTCCTGGAGCTATATTTTCAAGAATGTTTTGAATCAAAAGCGATCTAAGAATATAAGAAATATAATTCTTAACCTTTCTAGGAGTACTATAATTGATGTCCGACTTTCTCTGGGGAGTGGGTTTTTTTACATTCAATATATATTTTTTTCAATAAAATCTTTAAAGAAATAATGTAAAAATAATTTAAATAAAAAATAAAGCTCACCATCTCTGTTTTATTTTATTACAGAGTTAAATACAAATATCCACAGATGTTATTACTATACAAATTACATCATACAAACTGACAGACGGACTTCGACTTTTATTGACGTCTATACTCCTTTGAAGAAAATTCGCACCGTTGTTCATTTACATCCATCCTCCCGGAAAGTTTAACACAATTGTCTTTGAATATCTTTTTAAATTTGACCCAGGAGCAAGGTAATTTTGCAAAGAGAGCATGATTTCTTAGATATATATTCAAATCATGACAGAAATTACGCCAATTCATAAATTGTATATCTTTGAAAAAAAATTTAAACAAATTTAATATTCTTTTTCTTTGTAAAGTGACCTTTTTTGTATTAAGTCGCATTCTGCAAAATGCACCCATATATACGTCTGGACTCCCGGGAACTATTTACAAATTGCTAATATCGCCCGGACTCCGGATGTGTTCACATTGATAACTTGTATATTTGTGATAAAGCAGGGTGTATGAACAGAATCAATATAATATGCATAGTTTTCTCTCTCAATACCAATAACCTTAAAAGTACACAGAATGGTAGAAGTCTCCGACCAGCTGGTTTACACATGTTTGGGTAGCTGCCCCGATTTGATCAACTAGCCGTATCTCGGATTCTTAAAGAACAAACGTTTAATGAGATGCAGTATGTTTTACTACCTGACTTCAGCAGGTATATTTGCCAAGTTTTCACACACTAGAGTGTCAGTTCTCTCTGGTCAGTTCCATTTCCTGAGTATGCTCTACCACCGAGTAGACTCCTAACAAGTAAGCGCCCTAAACCATAAAGAAGAATTATGAAGATATTTTAGACCCGTTTGCAAAACAAATTACCAAAAAAATTCTACATCAATATTAGTATTTAGTCTATGTCTAGTTTCTTGAAAGACCCTTCTACTCCGAACACTTGGCTGGCATCCTTCGGCTTGCCGGGCCTCAATGATTCAACTATCCTTAGCTTTTCTTCACGCATGAAGTATTCTGCGTTGGCCATCACTTTAGCATTGGTTATTTCTGAAATAAGAAGTTTGATTTGTATGACTTTTCTACATTTTTATGAACAACTGCAAGAGATATGTTCTACACTATCACGGCAGTTAGTAGTACACCTTAGTGACGCTAGGTTTTAGGCATATCAAAATGGCGTATGTCTTTTGTAGGGCCTTTTGTTATACCTTCACTCGTATGCGAGTGATTTTGAATAGGCCCTTAGAAACAAAGATATTGGTGGAATTTAACATGTTTTAACTACTTACTGTAGATAAATTTTACTTTAAATAGTCGAGTCAACAGACAAGAAGCATCTATTATATGATGGAATAGTGTAAGCATTCACAAAGACTACAAGTGACACTGACTGGCTTAAATGATCATTTTGTGCAATGCGCAACATTTACCACTCATTTATGGCGTTCACTGACCATTATTGAGTATCCATATTGCAATATTTTCGAAAGTTGTATATATGTAGTATTATATTAATCGCCCTGTAACAATTCTTAACAGATAGCAGTGCCATATGCCAGATAACAAGGATAAACAAAAAACTTGGATACGGCCTCATGTGTGCTTCAAGATGTAATGAATTTTAATCGACAATGGGTAGAAATTGCCAAAGTTATTATAAATAAAGGTAAGTCCAGAATCAAAGTAAAGTTTTGTAATTTCAATTTTTTTATGGATGTTGAATGATGGCCACGGAGTAAACTGTATATTTTATACCATAGATAGTAAATATGTTTTTAATTTAATTTTAGATAGATATCACTAAACTTTCTCATTGATTCCTATAATATCTTACCCCTTAACTTCAATGAATGCGGTGCCGTCCCTCCGAGATCCTCAGTTAATATTCTCTTGGGAACATGTTCGTAGAAAGATTCCATTTGAGAATGCACAAAAAGCATGTCCATCAGTTCTTTCTTCATAAATGGCCGCATCAACGCCAAGATCTTGTCCATAAATGAGACAGGATGAATGAAGTGGACACCACTAAGTCTGACAGGCATCGCATCCTGAAATAGTAATAGTAGTAGTCACCTTAATTAACCCTCTCCAAAAAAAAAAATGTGTATTTTTTTTAAATATAAAAATATCCATGGGTAATAAAACTAATCATAAAAGGCAAAATAGAGGGTCGATGAGGTGTGGGTGTGAATTTTGAATATTTCAATAGTTAAAATCATTAATGCTACGCATTCCATCAACCGATATGGTCAGCAACACAAATCGCTCACTCCTTTCAAGAACGTCATAAATCAAAAATCGACAATTTTTAGTTATGCATGTTTTTGGAATGCCCAGTAAATGTAGTATATCCCAGCAAAAGAGGCATATTTTTAACTTAATATTTACTTGCTACAGGGCAGAAAATGTTGATTTTGCATTTTGAAGAAAAGGTGTTGTTTAATTATTTTTTTAAATACGTAAAATATTTTTCAAATGGAGAAAAAACCTTCAGGTTTTACCCAAAAAGATCTGTTGCACAGTAAAAAGTTCAATAAGTGGCTTGATATTTATTTTTAATACATTGTGTTATATTTTTAAACTTTAAAAACATTCTCCTGAAGAATCAAGTTTTTTGATTTATGACGTTCTTGAAAGGAGTGAGCGAAATGTGCTCCAAAGAACAGGGAGACAGTTGCTGACTGCCGTCGAGGTCCGGAAGGTATCCTAACTGGGGCATGTGTTCAGAGCAGAGAAGTGCGGGCTATTGCACCTAATCATAAAAGGCGAAAAGGAAAGTCGATAAGGCGTGGGCAGAAGACAGATCTCCTGGCTCTGGAATATACGAGATTGGACAGGGATCAGAACCTATGAGGCGCTGTTTAGAGCTGCCCAAGACAGGGACAATTATTCTCAAGTGAGAGTCAACTTCAGGGGAACCTGACATGACACACACATAAGGAGATTATTTTTTTTTTAAATGTATATTTAACAAATCAACAAAATACAAGAGAAAATCAAATATACAAGCATGTGTAAGACAATTGCACAGAAAAAGAAGAATAAAAATAAAATACTTTTTTTAGATTTCACTTTTCGGAATTTCAGGAACCCCTTATAATTTTGCTTAGATCAGGCATGTCAAACTCGCGGCCCACGAGTATTTTTTTTGCGGCCCGCGGATACCCGCGTTTATATTTTTCATATATTTTAATTCTTCTTTTTTTTATGGGAACATATGATATTCTTTTACTAAATCATTGAGTTGGATCTATGTCTATCTACTGTATCTCATGTGGCTGTCTTTGATTTCAAATTATTCACTTAAAGTTAGATAAAAATGAAAATGAGATTTTTGATGTAGCTCGCCGGCGTACCCAAAGTACCTTATGCGGCCCTTGGTGCCTTTTGAGTTTGACACCTCTGCTCTAGATATTATAAATATAAATTTAACGGTACGGTTCGGATAATTTTTTCTCAATTATTTTTCGAGACTTAATTATTACTTTTACCACAATGAAATACTATCTTTACAGTACTCACCTGTAGATACATCAACGTTTTCTTGACTGTCAATATTCCCAATCTTGCGAGGTGACCTAATGTGACACCTTCTAGATCGAAAACTATGATAAAACCATCTGAAGTTCCCTAAAGAATACACAAATTGTATTAACATTTCTCAAGTGCTCGGAAGAAAAGATGAAATTGACCAAATGAAATTTAATCATCAAGAATTTAACATTTTCAGGCTACAATGAAAAAAAGGGAATATCATTTATTGTTTTTCTCCGTTTAAGTCCTCATTACTGAGGGTTATGAACCTTGTCAAAGCAATGACTCTTCTCCAGTTATCCCTTGACTGCGCTGCACTTAGCACTCCAACCAACTAGGTACCTGCTTGGTAGCTTGATTGGTCCATCGTGTGGGGATCTTCCTCTCCCACAAATTAGATGTAAGGGTATTTAAATGCTGTCACTGCTTTTTTAAAAGCGCCAAGTGTTTTGTCTAGAATTTACACTTATGAATTATTTTATTTTTATTTATTAAAAAAAAATATATATTTGTGTTTTTATTATTTTCACAAATATTTCAATTTCATACTATTTCTGTGAGCCTAAGAGGCTCATTATTAGAAATAGGTATCAAATTGCGGTAGAGGGGTTCGAACCGAGAAACTCTGACTTAAGAGTCCGCAACACTAACCACGGGACCACAACCCACCGGGACCACATCACATGAAATTATAGTAACATCAAAGGGTAAATCAACTCATAAAACAGGCTATAAAACTTATTAAGTTGAAACCTAAGTAAGGATTGAAGATAAATAATAATAAAAACAGGGTTTCAAAACAGTTATTTTAACAAAAATAACATTTTGAATCAGTTAATTTTTTAACAGTTACTTTTGTAAAATGATGGCAGTTTCACTGTCTTTCACGCATATAAACATTTTTGTTTTTAAACTTTCCTGCGATAAAAAAAATCCTTTTAAATCGTTAACATTCAAGTTTAACGATTAACAATGGGTATTCAGAAAAAAAGGACTATAAATATCGATGGCAAAGTGATTTATTTTGTAAAATGGCACAGGTCTTGTGACTTGTACCTGACCCATAATGTATAAAATTGAAACACGGTAGACACACAGAGTAGGTACTTAAGTACTCATTTTTTTCATTCAAACCCTTATCTGCACACCAAAGGTGAATAGGGCACGGCATCATACAAACACAGTGTTATTTTGAACGTTAACACATGAAGGAAAGGTGATCAGCCCTCCGCTTCAGGTACCAGTCCAGGGTAATATGAAATAAATATTAGAGTGAAAAAATTACTTTTATTTATTTGACCCCTTGGGAATCGAACCCGGGACCTACAGAACGGTAGCTGAGCGTGCTAACTATTACACTACGGAGGCGGACAAAAACTAAAGTACAACTTCTGTAAGTTAATGAAAGGGTTTATAATTATCGCAGTTGTGCATAAAATTATTTATAATACTCACTTGTTCCTGCAACACCAAATCCGTTATATGCATGAAGTACTTGATCATGTGAACGAATATGAATTGTGTGGGATCCTGGTTATATAATTTGATCACCATTACCCTTCCACCTTTATCCGTCAGTTCAGGAAGAATATAAAAACATCTGAAAACATTTTTTAAACCATTTGAATAAGAACGTTCTTAATAGATTATGTAGTAACTCATAAAATTACTTTATTTAGAATAACATATCGCTCACTCCTTTCAAGAACGTCATAAATCAAAAATTGTCAATTTTCAGTTGTGCGTGTTTTCAAAATGCCCAGAAAATGTACTATATTCCAGCAAAAGCGGCATATTTTTAACACAATAAGTACGTAAGCGGGTAACCGCTACAGGGCTGAAAGTGTTGTTTTTGCATTTTGAAGAAAAGGTATTGTTTAATTATTTTTTTCAAATGTACTAAATATTTTTTAAATGGAGAAAAAACCTTCAGGTTTTACCTAAATAGATCTGTTGCACAGTAAAATTTTTAATAAGTGGCTTGATATTTATTTTTAATACATTGTATTATATTTTTAAACTGTAAAAACGTTCTCCTGAAAAATCAAGTTTTTTGATTTACGACGTTCTTGAAAGGAGTGAGCGATGTGATAAATAACTTTTTTTTTTTTTTTTTAAGGATAATCTCCAAAGCATCTTCTTTTAGAGACTTGTCTGCAGGTAGAATAGTAAGGATTAAGGAAGGTAAATGTGAAATAAATATCACAAGCACCCAGACCAATTGAAAATAAATCTTTCTTGAATTTATTTTGCACCATGACAACTGGTTTCGAGACAAACCCATTATAGCTCCATTCTATTATAAACTGCACCCGGCCACAAGTTGCTATGGCTCAGTTTGGTTAAATAGTAAAGAAAAAAATTAAAACACTTACATATTTCTACTAATTTGATTTCACAATGCTTGCGAAAAAGTGAAAATATCGAAAAAAAATCTATGAAACCCAATGCAATCAAGTGACAACAGCATCAAGAAGCACGCTGCCTGCCATGAGCAACGTTTATCATTGCGTGTTTTGCTATTACATTCAAGAGATGGCGCTGGCTTTGCAACCAAAACATGTCTTTAAAAAACACGTTTTACTGTCACAGGTGGTTATAAAAACACTCGCACACTCGAATGCAATGTTGTGTAAAAAAATCCAAGCAATCGCTGAACTACTTTTGGAGATTTGAGATTTTGAGCAAACAAGAATTTACATTTTTACTTATATGGATCTTCATATCATTTTTTGACATCTCGTCAAAGATGAAGAAGAATATGCAAGTCTGGGGATTTATGGGGCTGACGACCGTCATAGGCTGGTTTAAGTGACCACACTACTCAAATTCTTGGAAGTTCTATATATATATGAACCAATTTAGAAACTTTGTTCTTGAATCACTAGAACTTCACTAGAGACATCTATTGGTGAGATGTAAAGAAGCTTTTTATTAAGCAGAAACTCTTATATTAGTATGTGAGGTCCGAATCCTGGATTATAATCACACACGTGAGAAACGCCAGAAAGTACCATTTTCATTTTTATTATTAAGCTTATAATTTGACCAGATATTTGATCTTCATATCCATCCTTTGCTTTTTTAAATTACTATTTCAGTTTTCATTGAAAGTTTATTGTGATATATATTTACTGTTTATGCCGCCTGAATTTTCACTTACGCGCTATCCATTGCGTTAACAACGGTTGCATGAGATGGGTTCCTGTCTGCAAAGAAATCGGGACTATGGGTTCTCATGGTGAAATAAAAGTCTATGGTCTGCTTTGTCAACTCCGTACTGTAGTGACAGCTATGCAGGAACACAATGAGATCCAAATCTGGGAAATTAAAAACAAACTTGAACATTTCGCTCACTCCTTTCAAGAACGTCATAAATCAAAAATCGACTACAGACAGCAACAAATAGAGCCGCCAATAATTTAGCAATGACACCAACATTAAAATAACGCCATCGTTTCTGTGACGTCATTCATTGCCAACTTACGTAAATGACGTTTTTCCGAAGGCAAATTTTCCAAAAGGAAATGATGGATGAAAATATGAATTATATCGGTTGTTATAAACATAAAACGAGTCTTATAAGTTCTATAACAACACAATCTATAAGTTGAATATGTTAAATTAGATATTCCCCGCGTTTAAAAATGATCCATTTACGCATTTCGAATATACCTATATCAAAATTATATATCTGTAGATAATTATACGGTGGGTAAATACTGATTCTTATCAACAAGTATATAATTAGGTCTTATTACCCTGTTTTCCTCTTTAATATATACTAATTTGTATCTCATTAATGTGACAATGTTGCCATTGAAAACGTTTAAAAATAACGTTACAAAATTCAAAGTATCACGCGATCCCAGTGTCTCCTAGATATACTGTAAATGGCATCACGCAAATAAACTTGGCAACTTCGCATTAAACATGCATAATAAAGCAAGAATATAACTCTGATATAACTTTGTCCGCCTCCGTAGTGTAATGGTCAGCACGCTCGGCTACCGTTCTGGAGGTCCCGGGTTCGATTCCCAAGGGGGGTAAAAATAAATATAAGTGATTTTTTCACTTTAATATTTATTCAATATTACCATGGACTGGTACCTGAGGCGGAGGGCTGATCACCTTTCCTTCATAAGTAAAACGATCATGATAACACTGCGTTTATAAGACACAGTGCCCTATGCACCATTGGGGTGCGGATAAGGGTTTCATTATTTTTTAAGTAGAATTTTTAAAACATACACGTATTTATTTGACTTTTAATGAATGGAAGGGCGTCTCGACAAAGGCTCCTGGGTTTTCTCCACTCCAAATTCGGCAATTCTGCTTATTGACCTAGGTCAATGGCTAGCCATTTAACCAAAAATGTGCCTCATCGGTGAACAAAATTTTGCGTTGAAAAAGAGGATCAAGCTGAATATTGTTTTCGGCTCATTCACCGAACCTAGGACGCGCATAATCGTCATTCAGTCTATTCATGGTGAAATGGCAAAACGAGCTGACTAC
This sequence comes from Brachycentrus maculatus, assembly GCF_059751285.1. Lineage (NCBI taxonomy): Eukaryota > Metazoa > Arthropoda > Insecta > Trichoptera > Brachycentridae > Brachycentrus > Brachycentrus maculatus. The sequence goes on along the minus strand of NW_028281060.1, from coordinate 1,052,953 downwards.
AAATCAACTGTCAACTATCAAATTGACAGTCTGTAGAAACAATGTTTTCAGTTTAAAAACCATACGTCTAAAAAAAACACCCAATATTAGGAGCTAAAAATACGCAATACGTAACCAAATTTGTGCTTTAATCGATCTAATCCAATAAAACTGAATAAATTGAACGACTTATTTAAAAGCAGTCGTTATTGGATTCGATTTTTTAATTCGATCGCATCTCTACACTGTTATCCCAGTCCTTAGGTATGTTTAGTTATGGACGAATTACATATTATTAATAAAAATAGAATTCAATCCAATAACCGTGTTTAATTTTGGATATATTACCCAATAATTCAATATGGAATTCTACCGACTGTCTGTCTTTACAATAAATAAGAAAATATCCTTTTCATTTGTGTCGCCTACTTTCAAAATCCGACAAATCCATATAAGTCAATTTACAAAAAATGCCAAATTCTCCGGGTAACATTTATGTTAAAAAGATTTGTGTATCTTTAGATAAATATTATGAAATAAGAGAATTTTCACAATTTTTAAAAATTATTTTTAGTGTTTTAAAAAAACACGAAACACAAACCGATAATGACGTCATCTTAATTTTTGACCTATCCCCGCTCTCTGATTAACGACATAGGTCAGAAGGCAAGTTTCATGAATACAACGCTGTTTTTAAGTATTTTTAGCAGGGTTTTCAAGTATATAAATATTTTATTTCACTATTCGTACATCTATCATACATCGTTTTGTCGCACATTCTTCTGAGAGATCGCATTTCGACTGCATTCAGTCTACTTTCATCCTTCTTTTGCCAACTCCATGTTTCACTTCCATACATTAGAGTTGGAACCAGGACTCCGTTGTGCACCTCTAGTTTAGTTTAGTGCACGATCAGGTACGCCAAATACTTGAAAGCGGTCAGGTTAGGAGTCGTAACAATCGGCGGGTATGTATGAGGAGATGCATGAACGTGGAAGAGGCGAAGAATGTTTGCAAGGACAGAGTGGTGTGGCGCTCTATTCTCTCTGCTTACCCCTGCGGGGAAGCGGCGTGATGGTTAGTTAGTTAGTTTTTAAATATTTTAAACGATAAAACGATAGAGTACTTATTTTAAAATCTTATAAAATTGGATCTGGCGGGTTTGAAAGCAGGCGACACATTTTATTACTTTAGCTGATAATTTGACCATTATTTATTAATTTATTTATAACATTTTGAGTGTGTCCAAATACTCGATTATTTGGACATCAAACTATTGTGAACTTTAAGAGATCAAAGTAGACACAACGGAATATTATTACGTTTACATAAATTATGAATGAGTTTTTCTCATGCAGGATAATGAGTCATAAACCCTAACATCGATGCAAAGCTAAAAATTAAAATATTTTAATGTATTATTCTTATCACGATAACACGAGGAACGTTTGAAACAACAAAAAAATGAACAAAGTCCCCCTTTTGACGCAAAATAACACTTTAATTCCTTGTCAATGTCAATTTGGCCATTTTTTATATTTTTTTATTTATGTATTTAAACGTATTACATATATAATATTCCCGATGAGTGATTTCCATTGCTCATTTTGATATCACTCGGCTACCGTTCTGGAGGTCCCGGGTTCGATTCCCAAGGGGGGTAAAATAAATATAAGTGATTTTTTCACTGTCATATTTATTCAATATTACCCTGGACTGGTAACTGAAGCGGAGGGCTGATCACCTTTCCTTCATGTGTAAACGATCAAGATAACACTGCGTTTATATGACGTAGTGCCCTATGCACCATTGGGGTGCGGATAAGGGTTTTATTATTATTTACATTTTGATATTATTTTTTAACATCTCATCAAAGATGAAGAAGAATATGGAAGTCTGGGCATTTACGGGGCTGACGACTGTCATAGGCTGGTTTAAGTGATCACTTTACACACGTGTAACATTCACCAATTCTACCCATTATTGACAACCACATTACTCAAATTCTTGGAAGTTCTATATATGTATTTGAACCAATTTAGAAACCATGTTCTTGAATCACTAGAACTTCACAAGAGACATCTATTGGTGAGATGTAAAGAAGCTTTTTACTAAGCAGAAACTCTTATATTAGTATGTGAGGTCCGAATCCCGGATTATAATCACACATATGAGAAAATACCATTTTCATTTTTATTATTAAGCCTATTATTTGACCAGATAATTTATTTACATTTTAAGTGTGTCCAAATACTTGTTCACAAAATCAACAAAATTTTGTGAACAAGTATTTGGACACACTCAAAATGTTGTAAACTCATTTTGAGATATCGCTCACTCCTTTCAAGAACGTCATAAATCAAAATACTTGATTTTTCAGGAGAACGTTTTTAAAGTTTAAAAATATAATACAATGTATCAAAAATAAATATCAAGCCACTTATTGAACTTTTTACTGCGCAACAGATCATTTTAGGTAAAACCTGAAGGTTTTTTCTCCATTTGAAAAATATTTAGTATATTTAAAAAAATAATAAAACAATACCTTTTCTTCAAAATGCAAAAACAACACTTTCTGCCCTGTAGCGGGTAAATATCATGTTAAAAATATGCCACATTTGCTGGGATATAGCACATTGTCTGGGCATTCCGGAAACATGCACAACTGAGAATCGACGATTTTTGATTTAAGACGTTCTTGAAAGGAGTGAGCGATGTGTGCAAGAAAAGTTTGAATTGCTGATGAATGTGCAGCAAAGTCGTGGTTTTTGAAAGAGATCAATGTAGATCTGGGTGGAAAATAGTAGTAAATGGGGAAACAGGTAGATGATTTCCTATATTTAGGAAGTATGTTTTCTAGGGATGGAAAGCTTGAAAAGGGAAAGAAACGATAGCGATTGCTGGAAACGAACTGAATAGCGTACTGATTTTTTTTCTTTTACAATACTCACGAGAGGCAAATATTTTTTAATTCAAATTTAAACTGTCGTAAATCAAATTCAACCTTTGAAAATCATGAAAAATAATAAAAATTATTCGAAATTAAAAGTGTCTAACTTGATTCAAAGTTGCATATTTTGTTACATTGACCGTTTAAATAAAGAGCAATCCTTTTTTTATAATGTATAAAAAATCATTCTAAAATCCAAAGCCCTTGTTCTTTGCCCCTGACAAATGTCTTTGCAATCTGGCGCAATTTACTAGTGCTAAAATATTTAATTGTATTTTTTTAAAGAATTTAACTGTTTTTTACAAGAGTAGGTACTTAAAACGAGATCCAGGAACTTGTTTCTTTTAAATATGTTAGTCGATCAGTTCTTATTAGGCCTTATGTTCAGTAAGTATTAAAGCAAACAAACCTGGTATTTTGGGGAGATACGGTTGGTTTGCCAGCCATTCTTTCAGTCTATCGAGATCTTCTTTCTTCATTTTAGGATTCTTCTTCCATTCCTCTTCAACTGTTATTGGTGTTATCTCCATATTCCTACATAGTAAAGAAGAAGAAAAAATATTTCAATATTTGATTTATAAAAAGGAACATTATTTTCACTGATTATTTTCCTATGTCATCAGATATCTGTATTCTTATACACGAATGAATAAAATCAAGAAAGAAAATTACTTTAGAATTTTCCAGAAGAAAATGTGTGCATACATGCAAAGCTAAGATAAAATTTATTTAACTCTGTTATAATTCAATACAATTTCAAAACTCTTTACACTATGTCACTTTTTTTTGGTTTTCACAATATAATATATGTATACATATTATACACGTACAAAAATATTCTATAAATGTTCAGTTTATATAAACTACAAATATTTGATTTTAACAGAAAAGAAAAACCCATTAAAAATAATAATTAATTATTATTAGATTAAAACCAATATTTTTAGCTTTTCCACTTTTTTATTTGACCAGCGACCGGGTTTCGTCGTTACCGACATCATCAGACTGGTTACAGACAAGCTAAAAATATTGGTTTTAATCTAATAATAAATTAAAAATGCAATTCCATCACGAAGTGTCAGTGGATAATATAAATCAATTAATTATTATTATGTTTTGAATATTGAAAGCATTAACTTTGTGGATCATATTGATATATTATTTCGAGAAATAAAAATACTTTGTGTTCTGATCCACTCACATTTTTACTAACCAACTAGTTTCGGCAACAACCTGTTGCCCTCTTCAGGTCATTATTATTATGTTTATAATTCGAGTTCCAAAATTATACTTTCTCTAGAAGACACCCTGTAACCAAGGAAGGCAGCCATTTTGATTTATTTTATTTTTTTTAATAAAAATAATTTTTACTTACCAATTAATATTATTTTCTACCGGGAAAAAATACAATGCCAAAGAACACACGGACAATTTTGCACATATGACTCGTTGCGTCGAGTTGCTAATTTACACTGCTAATCTTCGAAAACCCATTAGGAGCATCACTCGAAACCAAGATCGAACTATAGAGGGCAGTCGCTACGTACATTCCCAATCACATTAGTTCTTGTTGTGCTAAGGGCACTGCATACAATCGACGCTGTGTCAACTATTCTTCTTTTTCTCCCTTATTATAGATCCTCGGATCAGTCTGTTCCGTTATCCGTCTCTTGTGACGTGAACTAACGGCTATCACGCCATCGCTTTGGAGGTCTTCCAAGTGCTCTTTTACGATTACTGACCGCCATTTTTGCAAATTTTATTTTTATGGGAGATTTCCAGATAAAATCTAGAAAAAAAATGTAAATGCCCGTGACACTTCTTTATAATACCTAAAATTCTAAAAAAAATATTCCCCAAGTTCGGTTAGATTTTTTTTAGCCCAAAGTTAAAAATAAACATTATTCAAAAGGTGACTAACGCAACAGGGTCGGTGTCCCAAACGTTTGGATTTGGATTTAGTGATCCACTCCTCCCCCCACCATTAAAAAAGAAAAACTAGTGATTCAAGAACAAGGTTTCTAAATTGGTTCATATATATAGAACATCCAAGAATTTGAGTAGTGTGGTTGTCAATAATGGGTAGAATTGGTGAATGTAACACGTGTGTAAAGTGATCACCAGCCTATGATGGTCGTCAGCCCCGTAAATGCCTAGACTTCTATATTCTTCTTCATCTTTGATGAGATGTCAAAAAATAATATGAAAATAACTCCTGTAATTGGAGATAATTCAGATTTTGTGAACAAGTATTTGGACACACTCAAAATGTTGTAAATAAATTATCTGGTCAAATTATAAGCTTACCTAATAATAAAAATGAAAATGGTATTTTCTGGCGTTTCTCATGTCGCTCATTCCTTTCAAGAACGTCATAAATCAAAATTTGTCAATTTTTAGTTGTGCATGTTTTCGGAATGCCCAGAAAATGTTCTATATTCCAGCAAAATCGGTATATTTTTAACTTAATATTTACCCGCTACAGGGCAGAAAATGTTGTTTTTGCATTTTGAAGAAAAGGTATTGTTTAATTATTTTTTTAAATATACTTAATATTTTTCAAATGGAGAAAAAATACTCAGGTTTTACCTAAAAATATCTGTTGCACAGTAAAAAGTTCAATAAGTGGCTTGATATTTATTTTTAATACATTGTGCTATATTTTTAAACATTAAAAACGTTCTCCTGAAAAATCAAGTTTTTTGATTTATGACGTTCTTGAAAGGAGTGAGCGATGTGTGTGATTATAATCCAGGATTCGGTCCTCACATACTAATATAAGAGTTTCTGCTTAGTAAAAAGCTTCTTTACATCTCACCAATAGATGTCTCTAGTGAAGTTCTAGATTCAAGAACAGTGTTTCAAAATTGGTTCATATATATAGAACTTTCAAGAATTTGAGTAGTGTGGTTGTCAATAATGAGTTGGTGATAGAATTGGTGAATGTTACACGTTTGTTAAGTGATCATTTATACCAGCCTATGACGGTCGTCAGCCCCGTAAATGCCTAGACTTCCATATTCTTCTTCATCTTTGATGAGACGTCAAAAAATAATATGAAAAACTACTGATTTTTAACTATGCAAATTCAGCGATTTCACGGTACATTGCGACTGGGCAATTATTATAAAGGCATGTACATATATACGGTACATACTCTTAGTAGCAGAGTGGTACTCGATCATAAATAGTATAATATATACGTAATAAAGCAGTACTATGTGTCACTCAAGTCTCTAGAATCCATTCAATAAACCACCGATCTCCCCGTTCACCACATAACTATTATTTTTTTAATTACGTAACTTCCAAGTTACTCTATATTCTAGCTGCGTCTTATGCAACACCGTTTATTACATCTCCGATGACTGAAAATTCTAGGCAAAAACATTCGCTTTTTTATAAATTACCTTACGTCCACTTGGACTCACTTGAGTGAAATATACCTACGGCTTATCATGGCCATACTCAGGCTTCAAATTCAAAAGTATTATAGCCTTATTAAAAGTATTTTAGGAATCGAACCCGGGACCTCCAGTACGGTAGCCCAGCGTGCTGACCATGGAGGCGGACAACTTAGATATTTAATTTTTTTTTTTTTGAAAACTCGTGTAGTCAGTAGCTAGAATTTCTAGTACCTTATGACTTATATATTTGTCAAAACACAAAACACACACTTATGATATTTGCACACTTATAATTTCAAGTTCTCTTATCGCTCACTCCTTTCAAGAACGTCATAAATCAAAAATCGTGAATTTTGAGTTGTGCATGTTTTCAGAATGCCCAAAAAATGTACTATATACCAGCAAAAGCGGCATATTTTTAACTTAATATTTCCCCGCTACAGGGCAAAAATGTTGTTTTTGCATTTTGAAGAAAAGGTTGTTTAATCATTTTTTTAAATATACTAAATATTTTTCAAAAGAAAAAAAAACCTTCAGGTTTTACCTAAACAGATATGTTGCACAGTAAATAGTTTAATAAGTGGCTTGATGTTTATTTTTAATACATTGTATTTTATTTTTAAACTTTAAAAACGTTCTCCTGAAAAATCAAGTTTTTTTTATTTATGACGTTCTTGAAAGGAGTGAGCGATATATAAGTGTTAGAATGAGGAAGTAACATAGCGATTTTGAAAAAATGTAAACAAACCATCAAACAAAGCCATTATATATTTTTATATTATTATAAAATTATGAAAACTAAAGCTCATGTGGTAGAAACATTTTATAAAATAAGGAATGAAAAATAGGTTAAAAAATGTACATATGTTATAATAATAAATATATCCAGTAGAATCGAGTATATAATCAAGTAAATATATCCAGTAGAAGCGAGTCAATCTCCTCCACTGGGTGTACCATCGGGGACTGCATCCATCCTGCTGTGACTCTAATGCAAACTTTAATTAGAATAAGTTAACCGCTGTTGACTGACACCAACACATTTAAAAAATATTTTAGAATATCCACCTCCGTAGTGTAATGGTCAGCACGCTCGGCTACCGTTCTGGAGGTCCCGGGTTCGATTCCCAGGGGGGTTTAATAAATATAAGTGATTTTTTTCACTCTAATATTTATTCAATATTACACTGGACTGGTACCTGAAGTGGAGGGCTGATCACCTTTCCTTCATGTGTAATCGATCGAGATAACACTGCGTTTATATGAAGCAGTGCCCTATGCACCATTGGTGTGCGGTAAGGGATTTATTATTATTTTTATTATTTTACGATTTCATCTTCAGCTGACAGCTAAAATTAGCAAAACTTCAAGAAGACGACGTACAAGGAAAACCTTTTTAATATGAATATAGAAATTAATAGGAATATTTAAGTAGGAAAAAAAACCTGTTAAAATTCAAGCAAAGTTTGCAAATAATACCAAATAGCTTAAAAAAAAGTATGATTCGATGGAATCGTGCACATTAGCAGTGCACATGTTACACAAGCTAGTACGTGCACGGATGTGCATTCCCGAGTGCCCTACCCATGACTGCTTTACTCTCTTTCCTATTAGCTTTCACAGATTCATTTCATTCCCTATATCTTCTAACCCTTATCTGCACTTGGGTGGCGCCATTGGTGGCGCATAGGGCACTGCATCGTATTGACGCAGTGTTATGTGTGTGTGTGTTGCAAATGAAAACACAACGTTTTTTTCAGAATATATTTCATAGGCGACATCTATGCTAGAATCTTGACAACATTGTCACAAATTTCACAGACTTACAATGTTATATAATATTTTAATAATAACTTTATATGTATATAATTTCAATATATGTACATACCCATATGTACATGTTACATATGGTATGTATTCACTTATACTAGTACAACTGTTTAATTGTATTTTTTTCTTCAATTACAATAAATGTACAAACGTAACTAACATTAATGGATTTAGATTTTGTAGATTGAAAGCATCGTTGACTTTGTGGTGTGGTAATACTGTATAACACTCTCCTTATCGTTCGCTTTACTTAAAATTGCTAGTCTTCTAAATAGAAAAACACTAGCAAAGTATGTAAATACATAAGTAAGTAAGAAAAACCCTTATCCGCACCCCAATGGTGCATAGGGCACTGCGTCATATAAACGCAGTGTTATACAGTTTACACATGAAAGAAAGGTGATCAACCCTCCGCTTCAGGTACCAACCAGTCCAGGGTAATATTGAATAAATATTACAGTGAAAAAATCAGTCATATTTATGTGAACCCCCTTGGGAATCGAACCCAGGACCTCCAGAACGGTAGCCGAGCATGCTGACCATTACACTACGGAGGCGGACAAAATACATAAAACAAAAAAAAACTACATTTGACCTGATCATGGAATGATTATTCCGAAACCGGCAGTCATGAAGCAGTGTTTTTAAGTGGTATTACACTAAGTGAACAATGAATGACTCTTATCATTGAATAAATTGAATAGATTTGACTATTTTGATACTTTCTATGTATTTTTCTTAATATACATCACAAACAGCAAACAAAATGACCACACAGTGCATACTGCAGATAAAAAAGTGGCTAAGTACATCAAATTGAAGGCAGACTCTTTCCTGCCTAGAAATTCCTTCGGGGTGGTTCTTTCGGTGGTAGTTTGCAGATAGTCTGCCGTGGAGGTCCCATTGTGCGCCTCCATCTTGGGGACCCTTGTGCGCAGAAGTCTCGAGGCGCCGAGCAGCTTGATATACTCCAGAGAAAAGCATCCCTCCTGATGGGGTGAGCATTTTCTGTTCTGTCTTTCCCAGCACAGAAAACTTACAATTATCTGGAATGTTTCCATTCACATGGATATCAACATAGACGAAAAATTTACTAAAGTAATACCTCGATATAACAGACTTATTGGGGGGGAGAGGGTGAATTTATTGTAACTGCAGACAGTTGGTAGAATTCCATATTGAATTGTTGGGTAATTTATCCAAAATAGAACACGGTTTTTGTTGGATTGAATTCTACATTTATTTATGTATATTTTAATACGTGACGCGTTTCGTCCTCTTAGGACATTATCAAACATGAGTGTTTGATCATGTTCTAAGAAGATGAAACGCGTGACGTATTAAAATATACATAAATAAATGTAGAATTCAATCCAACAAAAACCGTGTTTTATTTTGGATATATTACCCAACAATACATTATAAGTTTAAAATTAATCAAAAAACCTTTTTTTTAAAGATGACCACTGTATTCAGATATAAATATACAATTTTCTTCTTTTTTCTTCTTTAATAAAAATAATAAAACCCTTACCGCACCTCAATGGTGCATAGGGCACTGCTTCATATAAACGCAGTGTTGCCTCGATCGATTACACATGAAGGTGATCAGCCCTCCACTTCAGGTACCAGTCTAGTGTAATATTGAATAAATATTGTATAGTGAAAAAATCACTTATGTTTATTAAACCCCCCTGGGAATCGAACCCGGGACCTCCAGAACGGAGCCGAGCATGCTGACCATTACACTACGGAGGCGGACAAAATACTTTCTTCTTTAGCCCTCCGTATTTTTTTTACGTTTACTAGATTTTTTTCTCGTTTTATCCGAAGTTCGTTAATTAGGGGTCCGTTATATCGAGGTTTTACTCTACTGATATCTTATCTATGTTGTATTTTATTGTTTAAAGAACACATAAAAACTGACATTCGTTTGAAAATGCCATAACTAGGCGAAACAACTGTCACAAGATTGATTTTTATATGTTTTTAAATCAATAAAATACAAATAAGTAGATACAAAAAATCAGTGTTTGATTTTACATTTAATATATAAATAAAAATGGATTTCTACAAATTAAACGCCATATCATAAATAAATAGATGTGGAAGTCTAGGTATTTACAGGGCTTACGACCTGTGGCAGGCTGGTATAACTGATCACTTTATACATGTATAACATTCACCAATCTAACCATGATTGACACTATCTACTCAAATATCCAGACTTCCATGGTCTTCTTCATATATGTTGAGATGTCAATATCAAATACTTTTGTTCAGTCATATTAAAAGTATTTAAAAATATTCATTTAGTACCTTTGTGGAGGAATTTGGAATTACCACCTCATAGTATAATTTCCCAAACGTTTTTTTCTCTTTTTTTTCTAGCGATCCATTTTGATTGGAAATTGTTACTCTGTGACGGTACGCACATAGCGAGGCCTCTGCATATAAATATGTTGGCCGGAGAAAAATACTCCTGGTCCTTAAAATCTTCATCGAATCGTTAACAATTATCCCGAAACAAGACTGATTCTTTAAAACCCACGCATATTCAACAGCGCTTTCAGATTCATGCGCTATCAAATTCTTAATGAACGGTTGGCACTCCTGCCCGCCGTCCAAACCGTTTACTAACGTCGAATTGTTACAAGCCAATATTGTTTTCTTCTCAACAATGCAATAAATAAAATTAAAAATAATTACAAGAATAAACCCATAAATATTCATAGAGTTCATGCTGTAATTTCGTCTTTTTACAAGAGTAATATTTTGCATGGGACAGGAGACGGACTCCATCTTGTTATTTTTTAAATCGTTCCAATTACAAGTGCTGCCATTACAACAAATTTGCAACTAGGTAGTTAGGTAGGTACCTTTAATATTTAAAATATATAATAAAGGCGCTGTAATTTCGTCTTTTGAAAACAATATTATTTTCTATTATTTTTTTGTTTGTAAATAAAATAATACTTGACACTGGCAGAAACATCCTTTCACTTGGCTGCCAAATAAAAATTAAATTAAAAAAAAAACTTTATGAAACGTCAGAAGACGGACTCCATCTTGTTATTTTCGAAATCGTTCCAATTACCAGTATTGCCATTTCAATAAATTTTCAAAGGTAGGTTATTAAGTAGGTACCTCCAATATTTAAATAAACAAATTTACATATAAAAATTGATATACAGAAAACTAATGAATATCTTTGGACAATTTTATTATAAGGTAACATGTTTCTTCTTTAAATCCTTATCCGCATACAATGTACCAATAATGAAGGTAACAATAATGATATTAGGCTAATAACTTTTATATAAATATAACAATGAAACAATTCTTATCGAATTCACTTGTAAACGAGTGAAGTCAAAAGTATATTTATTTTAATCCTCCTAAGAATGGAACCCGGAGCCTCTACCAAATAGACAAGTGCACTTACCACTACACTACGATGATAAACTAAGGATACTAAGGTCTTAAAAATTGTTAAGTTTCAATCAATATCTAATTTTTTAAATGATCCCTCGACTCCAAATAGTTGCCCGGCGTTCTTCGCTTTATCCAGCCTTAAATTTTCATTGACGCGTAGTTTCTCTTCCTCGAGGAAAAACTTCTCGTTACTTTTTATTTTATCGTAGGTTACTTCTGAAAAAATATAAATTAATTCATTATTACTGTCTTCTTCTTCTTTTTGTAGATTCTAAGGATCTGTTTGTGACTCCGCCTGTCGCTCTCGGGATGTTGACTCCCAGCTATCTCTGAACCTTTTTGGAGGTCTGCGTCCTTCAGGGTTTCTTTGAAGGACGATATGTGGAAGTCTGTCTTCTGACATTCTGTTTATATGCTCGTCCCAGTATCGCCTTCGATGTCGTGAGGTGGGGATGACAACGAAGGCGATACTGGATTATTACTGTAATACGACATTTTTTTCTTTATTTTAAATTCTTTTGCATAATGCAAACATGATATCAATTCAAATACAAAAAAAATATGAATAAAATATAAATACAAAAAAAGATCCCACAAAGGCATGGCCTGTGTGTGGGTAAACAATATAATTTAGGTCATATTAAAGGGCACTAGCAAGAATACAATAGGTATTATACGTAGAACTAGAATAATAGTGTTAATATAAAGTATAAAAAAAATACTTGACTTTCAGAAAACAAAAAAAATAGTTTTTTTTGTATCTTATCATTGAACCAAAATAGAGGATATCGCTTATATGGATCGCACGGCAAGACTCAAATGGTAATGGGCAGGATATATTGCAAGACAAGACCCCACAAGATGGACCCCGAAAATTCAAAGATGGAGACCTTGGGAGAACAAAAGAGGTGTCGTAAGACCCCAAAAGAGATGGTCCGACGACATAATCGCTGTGGGGGGTAGAAACTGGCTGCAAGCAGCAACCGACCGGAGGAAATGGAAGGATACGGAATTATCACTAACACAGCATGCAAACAATACTACCCTTCACCACCATAGCACCATTTACACACTCAAAACTACACAAAATGTCTAACACATGCGATTTTTGGTCGACCCGAAGACCAACATGCACTAAAGTTTTCAACACGAACATGCGTTTCGAGCCGAGGTTAAACATGCAATAGAGTTAGACATATAAATTAATCAACTTATATACTCGTAGGATGAAAGGAGTGGGCGGGGTTCGAATGGAAGATCACTTACTGCTTATTTCGTCAACGCTAGGGCCTTCACCGCCAAGGTCAACTGGGATGACCTCTTTCCCGACCAGGTCGTACAGAGAGTCCAGGCCTTGCGTGTGTATGACAAGTTTAGACACTAGGTCTGCTTTCATGAAAGGCTTCACCAAAGACATTATTTTGTCCATAAAAGGTACCGGATTCACAAAATGGACACCTGTGAGTCGCACTGGCATTGCTTCCTGAAAATACATTCGTTTGTATCCGAACGCTTCCTAAAATCTCATTTATTTTTCTTATATATACAAAGAAACATCGCACAACATATAAATCACAGTAAAAAGTTCAATAAAAGGCTTGGCATTTTTTTTTAATACATTTTATTATATTTTTAAACTTTAAAAACGATCTCCTGAAAAATCTAGTTTTTTGATATGTGCCGTTGTTGAAAGGAGTGATCGAAATGTCAAATATGATTGACGTACGACATCATTTGCAAAAACTATAGCATCTTCCGATCGGGTGATTAATTTTGCGCCATCCTGTTTATTTTTTTTAATGTTAGACGTACCTGAAGATATGTGAGATACTTTTTGACAGCTAGCAAATTGATCCGAGCGAGATGTCCCAGCACAGCTCCTTTCAAGTCGATAATGGCAATAAACGAATCCGCAGTTCCCTGAAAATATAAGGGTTTAATATAACTGTCTTAGACTTTTATCTGAACCCAATGGTACAATGCTAATGTGTAAAGGCAACTAGCCGTAACTCAAGATGCGGCTGTTTGGCTTAACACGGCTCAAACCATTCTTATAACTGGGCTCTATCATATACATGTGTTGCCTCGGAGCTCCTCGTAGATTGGATGTCCGTCGTAAATTTTACGAATGTCGTATCCGTCGTAAATTTTACGAACGTCTTATATTTTAAATTTATCTCGGGTTGTGGTCTCTGCTTCCGGTACCAGTCCAGGGTAATATTGAATAAATATTCGAGTGAAAAGATCAGTAATATTTATTTTGACCCCTCTGGGAATTGAGCCCAGTACCTCCAGTACGGTAACTGAGCGTGCGGACCATTACACTACGGAGGCGGATAAAAATGTAGAGTTATAAAAATATTGGTATTATTTGGTTACTCACATATTCATATAACCCAATATCCTCCAGAAATACGAAAGTCTTTAGTGAATTAACAAACTCGTATTTGGCGGGATCGGTATTTTTGAGACCGCCATAGACAATGCGTTCTCCGTGCTTTCCTAACCGGGGAATTACCCCGTAGGATCTGAAAAATATAGAGAGATGCTAAAAAATGCGAAATTCGTAAAATATATACATAGGTTTTTTTGTAAGAATATTTCAGAAAATACGAAAAAACGTGATAAAATACATATAAATAATATTAACAGTTTATTCATGTTTTTACGTTAACACCAAGGGCGCTTGTGCACTACATGGAATTTTACTATCCGGCAGTCCAGTTAGCATGGTAAAACAGATGATTGGCTTGTATTGGCTTGTGCTTTTGTCCATCTTCTTTCGGATCGGTGCTCTTGATCGGTGCGTGATCACGTTGCGCGTAAATTAGATCACGCTAAACTGTCGTAGTCGTCTTTATTATTTTTTTTAAACTGCCGGACGGTAAAATTCCGTGTAGTGCACAAGCGCTCACAGTCACAGTCAAAAGGGATCAGGGATGTTGAGTGATTAGAAACATATTTAATAACATCCCTGATCCCTTTTGATGACTGTGACTGCTAATCAGCACAAAAAATAAAGCCATTTGAGATCTACCCAAGCTCTTTTGCCTAACGGCCAAAATATTTTGAATTTAGTTTAGTAAATAGTGGTTTAGTATTAATCTGTCTTCATAAAGAAGCGGTTAGCTTTGACACCAGCGAACATTATAATTAAGTTATAATAAAATGTTTATAGTGATTTTAAAACAAAGTTATATTTTAATTATAAAATGGAAAATCACAAAGTTAGTGCTTCAAATATAAATTATAAGTATATACAGGTGTCACACATGTTTATATGTTTCACAGTAACATACAAAAATAATAAAATAATTCTTTACATCAGAAATTCCTAATAAATGAAATAATTATAAAATCAGCTCATTTTGCTTTAAAAGAGCAATATCTTTTTTTCTAAAGTAAAATATAGTAAATATTATACTATATTTGAAATTACATAAATTGAACAAACTTATAAAATAACTTGCCAGGTTAGCGTCATATATTTTTCTTTCAGGGTGAACAGTTAAAGCCCCTTAAAGATTTTTTAAAAATCATTGACCGGATATTAATATTTTATCCCGCAAAGGCAAGCAAGTATTGGTAATATTTTGGACTATGATAAATAGAATATTTATTCAGCATTATGAAAAAAAAAAAGAATATTACTTTATGAAACACTGAAAAAATGGCACTCAAAAAACTGATCTAAGACGTAGATGTTCGGGAAATTCATAAAAGTCGAAAATTTTGGAAAACTAAGGCACTTTTACTGAGGTCATATTTTCGGTGAGTAATAAACTGGCCTAACACCCTTAAAAGGAGTACGTAGGATTATGGGACATCCTGTATAAGGTTACAGAGCTAGGTATACTTACAAGACATCCATGACCTGGAGTATAGCTGGATGAGAAGGGTTCCTGTCGCTGAAAAATTCTGGAACGTGACTTCTTATGGTATAGTAGGACTCTATGGTCTGCTTAGCCAACTCCGTGCTAAAGTAACAGCTTTGTAGGAAAAGAACCAAACTTTTCTCTAGAAAATGTAAAAACAAACTATTCAAATACCATTAGTTATTCCAAGGAATTCGGGTTCATGTTGTTTGCGAATCTTGCATACTCTCAGTGACCACATATCGCTCATTCCTTTCAAGAACGTCATAAAACAAACAAAAAACTGTTTTTTTCAGGAAAACGTTTTTACGGTATAAAATTTTATACAATATACCAAAAATAAACATCACGCCACTTATTGTACTTTTTACTGTGCAACAGATCTTTTTAGGTAAAACCTGAAGGTTTTTTCTCAATTTGAAAAATATTTAGTGTAGTAAAAAAAATAATTCAACAATATCTTTTCTTCAAAATGCAAAAACAACACTTTCTGCCCTGTAGCAGATAAATATTAAGTTAAAATATGCCTCTTTTGCTGGGATATATTAGATTTTATGGGCATTCCGAAAACATGCAAAGCAATATGAAGGAGTCTGGATGTTTCCATTCTCCTCACATCTTCGATCTCGCATGTATCTCTTATCCCGGTGTTCCTTATTCTATCTCGTTTTATCTTCTAACCCTTATCCGCACCCAATGGTGCATAGTACCCTATAAGGATAAGGGTCATATTGACGCAGTGTTATCTTGATCGTTAACACATGAAGGAAAGGTAATCAGTCCTCTGCTTCAGGTACCAGTCCAGGGTAATATTGAAGAAATATTATTAAAATATATAAACCCCCCCCCCTGGGAATCGAACCCGGGACCTCCAATACGGTAGCCGAGCGTGCTGACCATTATATCACGGCGCGGACTTATTCTATCTCGTCATATACCACATTATAAGTACCTACCAATATGAGGAAAATGTTTTTATTAAATATGTTTTCAATGACTGAAGTCTCCCGGATAATCCGACCTTGGAAAATCGGGAGTGTGCTGTAATACAATTTACCAGGAACGTCGGGAAGGTGTGGCTGAGAGCGCAACCAATCTCTCAATCTGTCCAGATCTTCCTTCTTCATTTCCGGGTTCTTCCGGAACTCCTCTTCCACTGTCACAGGAACTACCGCCATGTTTCTAGGAATTCATACTAAATGTCAACAAAGGCTAAAAAGGCATACTAAATATGAACTAAGGCTAATAGGTGTACTAAATATCAACTAAGTCTAAGGCATATTAAACAACAAATAAGGCTACGGCATACTAAATATCAACTAAGGCTAATAAGGCATACTAAATATCAACTAAGGCTAATAGGTGTACTAAATATCAACTAAGGCTAAGGCATATTAAATAACAAATAAGGCTAAGGCATACTAAATATCGACTAAGTCATACTAAATATCAACCAAGGCTAATACATATTTTTATTTATTAAACCATATCCGCTCCCTAAGTGGAGCATATGGAGTCCATAAACTATCTCCAGGCTTTACTGTCGGCTGCCAGCTCCTTTGCATCCTCCCAAGTCAGATCCGCGTCCCGAAGTTCTGACGAGAACTGCCGACGAATTGTCAGTAGTGGAAGAATATGTATGTCTGGGCATTTACGGGGCTTACGACCGTGATAGGCTAGATTAAGTGATCACTTTACACGCGTGTAACTTTCACCAATTCTACTCATGATTGACAACCACACTACTTCAGAAGTTCGTTAAATAGAGGCTGTTAAATCGAGGTTTAACTGTATTGCAATATATAGAGAACGATGAAAAATTTATATAGATACATACCTGTGGAACTGCAAATGACAGTATTAAAATTATAGTACTTCAAATCACGCTTAAATCACAGAATCTCTAATTGAAGTGAGATGAGTGGATAATAAGTGTTAATTAATACCATATATATGTATGTATAGTACTTCAACACTCGACACCGCTTGCCCTAAACACGTTATATGGATGAGAAGTGAGAGGATACTGAAGTGATTAGCGTGTGGATAAGGCGCTTAGTGGCAGCTAGATCATCTTCAGTTATTAAAATAGGTAAATAAACAATCTTCAGTGATCCTAAACCGTTTAAGGAAAGACTCAGTAAGAATCGATTGAGGTTCTGAAATAGCAAGATGTTTATAGATGAAAAATATTGTGGGTATACTGGCAAAAAACGTAAACTCTTCAATCCCTGTTTGAATAATCCCTGTTCTTTAAAGCTTTTAGCCTGAATAAAATACCCGCCATTAAACTTTAAGTTCAATTTACTTTTAAAACCACTTAAATATGACATTTCAAACTACTTAAATAAACTACATAAATACACTGGAAAAAATTTCCACTTTATAGAACGTTGAAAACTTTATAATTTGTAAAATTGTGATGGTAGAGATGAAATTCGATGCGATGGATTTACACTGGCTAATTTTTGTGTCCGCCTCCGTAGTGTAATGGTCAGCACGCTCGACTACCGTACTGGAGGTCCCGGCTTCAATTCCCAGGGGGGGTCAAATAAATATAAGTGATTTTTTCACTCTTATATTTATTCAATATCACCTCGGACTGGTACCGGAAGCGGAGGGCTGAACACCTTTCCTTCATGTGTAAACGAACAAGATAACACTGCGTTTATATGATGCAGTGCCCTATGCACCATTGGGGTGCGGATAAGGGTTTGAATGAAATGAATGAATTTTTTTGATGGTAGAGATCTGACATCTAAACATCTGTTTTTTGTGCTTTATATTTTCAATCGTCTTAAGTCCAAACAATTTTGCAAACATGCCTACTAAAAAGGTTGGCGATCTCTTTCCTTCAAACGAGTAATATTAATTCGCTTACAGAACAATGGAAGGCCATTGAGAACATGAAATAATGTCATATTACAATCAAATCATTATTATATTGAATTGATTACATTAATTTCATAGCTAAGAAGCGTTAGTAGCTCACACCCGCGGAAAAATAAGATAAATGATTAAATCAGCGAGAATTTTTTGAATTTCGAGAATCAGAGATTTTTGATAGAATTTCACAAACCGGGGTAAGATGTACAAGAAATTTAAGAATGTAATCTAGATGTGCGATGATCTTATAATCCTGTGATTTATTTTCAAGGATTTCAGGAATCAAAGGTAGATTGTTCGAGTTAGCGAAATGTATGTATTTACAACATTTTGAGTGTGTTCAAATACTTGTTCACAAATCTGGATAATCTCCAATTACAGGAAATATTTTTCATATAATTTTTTGACATCTCATCAAAGATGAAGAAGAATATGGAAGTCAGGACATTAACGGGGCTGACGACCGTCATGGGTTGGCTATTATTGGAGATAATCCCGATTTGTGAACAAGTATTTGGACACACTCAAAATGCTGTAACTAAATTAAGTGGTCAAATTATATGCCAAAATAATAAAAACGAAAATGATATTTTCCGGCGTTTCTCATGTATGTGATTATAATCTAGGATTCGGACCTCACATACTAATAAAAGAGTTTCTGCTCAATAATAAGCTTCTTTTCATCTCACCAATAGATGATCTCTAGTGAAGTTCTAGTGATTCAAGAACAATGTTTCAAAATTCGTTCATATATATATTGAAAGCTGTCCCACCGCATTCCCAGATCTGATTCAGAAGCATATAGGCTTCCTGACAGATCTGCTCTTGCAAAGCAATTTTTTTAATACTAAGTTGCGAAATTTATTGAAAATGTGAAACAACATAAAATTGTATCCCGATTTTACTGTGAATTTACATTTAAAAGCTTTCAATATCCCTGTCACTGCCAATCTAAATAAATACAAGTTTGTAAATCCATCACCAAGTTTTCTAGAAGTACCCCGGTATAGCCAGTGAAAGGGATTAGTATTTAGTTCAGTTAGTCAGCTAGATCCGATTCCGACCCGACGTTGGCCGGTACACAGGCGCCCACAACCCCGACCAGCACAGCAGACAGACACGGAATAGTGCAAAGACATTTACAGAGAATGGTCAGTCATCGCATCCATATATATAGAGCTTCCAAGAATTTTAGTAGTGTGGTTGTCAATAATGGATAGAATGGTGAATGTTGCACGTGTGTGAAGTGATCACTTAACCAGCCTGAGGGAGATAAGCCCTGTATACCCAGACTTCCATATTCTTCTTCATCTTTGTTGAGATGTCAAAAATATATATACAAGATTGTTAATATTTACCAGTATATATCTTCTACCTGGTAAACTTGTGAACCTATCGCAAAAGGGCAAATCAGAATTTATTTTGTATGCACAGTTTGATCATATCATACTTATAAACACATTATAAAGTGAAATCGTAAATAATTATTTGTACAAAAAATACTAAATGGATGGGCATAATTACAATTTTCAAGGTTAAACATGTCGACCTCGGTTATAACGAGGAAGACGGGACAGACTGAATTTGCTCGTAATAACCGTTACTCGTTATATCCGAGAAAAGGTATTTTTTATAAACATACCCATCACATGATGACATAAAATATCTGGAATGGTCGCATAACAGAATAAGTCGCAATTCAAAATAAAATACACAATTCCCTCCTTACACACATGTCATATTTTTCTATCAATCAACTTTCTATATAAAATTTGGAAAATCTTGCATTTCTTTGGGAATAAAATCTAAAAAATTAACATTTGTACGATCACAGTCCCTATTTTTTTGCGGTGTGTGATGTTATTTTCAAATTCAGTTAAAAATACAATGTTGACACTGTGTATGATGAAAACGTGTCACATACTTTGCACGTTGTATTTCACGAGTAATTTCTACGTTTTCACGAGTAATTTCCACGTTTTCACGAATAAAGAAACACTTATTATTAGTGACATGGTTTATAATTCAAGGGTTTGTTTTTAACTGATCTGCTCTAGAATTGATATGACATTCCCCACCCCATTATTTTTATCATGCATTGTCCATAGTAAACATACAAAATATGGAAAGTATCGTAAAAATCCCCGAAACAAGCATGACATTCATAAACTAAAAAAAAGTTGTTTATTGTATTGAAGTGCTGAGCATACTGACTTCACAAAGCTTTGATGTTGTACACGCAATTTTAACCATATGCGCCGATACTTTTTCAATGTTGTCGGCAAAACACCAATTAGGTACTTAGTATCTCAATTTTTGTCATAAACGTCATCTGATGTATGAGGAGATGCATGAACGTGGGAGAGGCGAAGACAGAATGATGTGGCGTTCTAATCTCTCTGCCTACCCCTGCGGGGAAGCGGCGTAATGGTTAGTAAGTTAGTTAGTTAGTTACGTCATCCGATCCCGGCGGCATCGGTCTAGTTTACTGCCCGATCGGATTTTATTGCTTAGGATCGAAACTGGTGTTGAAAAAAATCTACACATTAACAGTTTAAATATTTTTGCCGATATTTTTGCTCGTTGTAGCCGAGAAGTAACTCGTTATAACCGTGCATAAATGTATGGAGAAAATCACTGACCGAAATGTCAACGAATGTGTCCTCGTTATATCCGAGATCTCACTATATCCGTGCTCGTGATAATCAAGTTCGACTGCAATTCTTTTTATAGAATAATAAAAATAATGCTAGAATAATTATGTACCTACGCACATAATTATTTTATGATCCCTAATAATGTTTTAAATCATTTATTATAATGGTTGTCCTTTGAGCCAGTGCTCGAATATTTTATGTCAAATTTACTGATTGATTTGCGTAGAGTACACAGGTGTATTATTGACATCCTACCAGTTATTGACACTACCAATTTTATACGTGAATATTATTTATTATTTATTAGGATTGTACAGAATATTTGTATATCTGCGGACTTATTATACTAACCAGTATCTTCCAACCAACAAAAAACACAATAATGATATCAAAATTATACAGTCTGCGTTGCTCAATGTTGTTCTGCGATCCTTATTGCATGTCGGCTCTTGGGTCAACCAAAACATATTATAATATAATTGTATTAATATTATATGTAGTTATGTTATAAGCGTGTGAATGGCGCGCTATGGTAGTGACGTGTAGTATCGTTTACCTTGCCTTCATTTAACGATCATCTTAACTTTGCATCAAGTTTCTGCAATGTATTATGTATCATTGAGTGCTGATAAAGGTCAGTTGAAGTTGTTGATGTCAAATATATCGGAAGGTGTCAAATATATGCAATATGCAACCAAATTTGTGCACTAATTGGCGTGATTAGAATCAAAAAACCGAATTAATTAACGAATTTTTTTAAAGAAGTCGTTATTTAATTCGATTGCCCATAACTGGAATGAAGTACAGTGGAACCCCGGAAATCCAAAATCCCGGGCAAATGCAAACAAGATTTTGAAGTAAAACATTTGTAGGAAAACATAAAAAAAACTCGCAAAGACTAAATAACACATTTTTTATTAATTTAAATTATTAAACATAACCTAATTTTGTTTAAAAATTATTGAAAATTTAATAAAGCATACAGTACTGTACCTGTATTGTTATATTAGACTCAAGTACTATTATATTAGATTGTTTTATATAAAGTTGCAAATAATGTACATATGTATGTATACTATATATTAGGAAATACTGTAACTACTGTAGTTTAAAGTAGTATGTATATATTGTATTACAAAATTTGTCGGCTAATCCGAACTTTTCCGAATCCGAACAGGCCACAGCTCCAACGGATTTCCGGAGTTCCTACTGTAATATACTATGTTATAATATGTTCGGAGTAATCTACTGTAAGTGACATAAACTGGGAGCTTTGCGCCACATATGTATGTACACATATCGCTCACTCCTTTCAACAACGTCATATATATAAAAAAAAATATGATTTTTCAGGAGAACGTTTTTAAAGTTTAAGAATAAAATAAAATGTTTTTAAAATAAATATCAAGCCACTTATTGAACTTTATACTGTGCAACAGATCTTTTTAGGTAAAACCTTAAGGTTTTTTCTCCATTTGAAAGATATTAAGTATATTTAAAAAAAAAATTAAACAATACCTTTTCTTCAAAATGCAAAAACAACACTTTTTGCCCTGTAGCGGGTAAATATTTGGTTACAAATATGTCGCTTTTGCTGGGATATAGTACATTTTCTGGGCATTCCGAAAATATGCACAACTGAAAATTGACGATTTTTATTTATGACGTTGAAAGGAGTGAGCGATATATGCCACATATAGGCATAATCACTTTTAGTGCTTATTCCTTACGTATTTAGTGACAAATATAAGTTAAACCCGTAATTTACAATGATTTTTTAAAGTGGTATCATACACAATATGTCCGCCTCTATAGTGTAGTACTTAGCGCGTTACGTTACGGCACTGGAGGTCCCGGGTTTGATTCCCAGGAAGTTAAAATAAATAATTGTGATTTTTCACTGTTATGTCGATTTAATATTACCTTGGACCAGAGGCGTACATTCTATGCAGGCAGAAAAACAGTGCCTTTCCTGGATTATTAGCGTTCCATATAAAAACACGACCAGTGCCTACTATGCCTTATCCTTACCCTTTTAAATGTAAATTCACAGTAAAACCCCGATACAAAGGTGTTTCACATTTTCTATAAATATCGCAACTTAGTTCTTTAAAAAAATTATTGCTTTGCAAGAGAAGGTCTGTCAGGAAGCCTAGATGCTTCTGTATCAGATCTGGGAATGCGGTGGAATAGCTTTCAATATATCCTTAAACTACTCTCTACCCTGATATTTTTTTTTTTTTTTTTAAATGTCCCTTACTGTGTTTTAAGTTTGGACAGCCTTACTGTATTTAAGTTTTTTTCACCCGATTTGGAAAGATTATGCCATTTAAATAAATCTTATTATTTTTTTCACGGTAGAATTTTTTTAAATATTGATTTTAATAAAAGGTACACTGTACTTCCTAGTTTAAAATAATGTGTACTTATGTATGTACATAATAAACCGACAGTTTCGTAAAATACTGCTTCAAGGTAATCAAGGTACCTACTTGACTTTTAAGTACATATACACTTTTTAAAGTGAAAGAAAAATTTACGAGACGAATACGATGATATATATATATATATATATATATATATATATATATATATATATATATATATATATATATATATATATATATATATATATATATATATATATATATATATATATATATATATATATATATATATATATATATATATATATATATATATATATATATATATATATATATATATATATATATATATATATATATATATATATATATATATATATATATATATATATATATATATATATATATATATATATATATATATATATATATATATATATATATATATATATATATATATATATATATATATATATATATATATATATATATATATATATATATATATATATATATATATATATATATATATATATATATATATATATATATATATATATATGTGTGTAAAGGGTGTCCCATAATCCTATGTATTCCTTTCAAATGATATTAGGCCAGCTTATTACTCACCAAAAAATGAAAATATGACCTCAGTAAAAGAGCCTTAGTTTTCCAGATATTTCCACATTTACGAATTTCCTGAACATCTACGCCTTAGATCAGTTTTCGAGTGCCACATTTTCAATTTTTCATATTTTAGGATTCTAATTTTTGTTCAATAATACTGAATAAGTATTCTATTATTCAATATTGTTTATTCAGTATTAGTAGAGATATAAATATTTTTTTTAAATCTTGTTTATGGCAACACAACTTTTTTTTAAACCCTTATCCGCACCCCAATAGTGCATAGGGCACTGCTTCATTTAACACAGTGTTATCTTGATCGTTTACACACGAAGGAAAGGTGATCAGCCCTCCGCTTCAGGTACCAGTCCAGGGTTATATTGAATAAATATTACAGTGAAATAATCACTTATATTTATACAACAACAACAAATGGCTCATTTTTAATTAAAATTTTACTTGATAAGCACCACTACTTCTGAAAATCTATAATGCCACGTGTTTCCATGGATTCTCCATCATTTTCAAACATCGTATATCAAATACGGTGTTTTTAAACGATGCGGAATGCGTCGAAACACGTGTCACAATTGATTTTAATAAGCAGTGGCATCTATCAAGTAAAAATAAAATTTATAATGGATTGACATTACTATAATGTGACATCAATGAATAATACAATTGACTCGTTGAAAGTGAATTAAGGCTCAGTATTCAATAAATCACGACTTGATTTGCTCTGTTTTACCAGAGAACAGAGATAAAATTAAGAAAGGTGTGTTGAGATGGTTTGGACATGTAGAACGAATGAGTGATGGAAAGAACGGTAAAACAAATTTATGAGGCAAATGTAATTGAAAAAAGGAGCAGAGGAAAACCGAGAAAAACATGGCACGATCAGGTATGCCAAATGCTTGAAAGTGGTCAGGTTAGGAGTCGTATTAATCGGCGGGTATGTATGAGGAGATGCATGATCGTGGAAGAGGCGAAGAATGTTTGCAAAGACAGAGTGGTGTGGCGTTCTATTCTCTCTGCCTACCCACGCGGGGAAGCGGCGTGATGGTTAGTTAGTTAGTTAGTTTTTAATTTTCTCTAAAACCGGATAACATTTGACGTGATTGAATTATTTTCTTAAAACGCCGTTTTTAAATTGAAAATATAAGTTTTTCTTCGCAACAAATATATATTTTTGAAAAGAACAGAGGTATTGAAAGGTTAAAAAAAAGTAAAAAAATATTTTTCAATTTTTATATTTTTTTTTAAAACAAGTCAAAGCGTTGGACCCTTCTGAAATTCCTTAATAATAAATACCTTTAAAAAAATGTTTTGTTTCCAAAATTTGAAATTTTGAGGCAAGCGAATCGAAATATAAAAGTTTTCCATATGTATAAATGATCCAAATGTATTATGTTATAAATAAAAATGCAAATATATTAAATAAATAAAAAGTAAAATAAATAAAAAAATGTTTTGTTTCCGTGTCTAAATACCTATATAAAAGATGATATACCGAGAGATTTTTTTAAAATTTTGTTTTTAAAATATGTACAGGGGGAATATAAATCAAAAATGGTACAATTATATATCAGTCTATATCCAATTTTTTGAAGGTGCCGGCAATCTCTGTCATTTTCTTAGATTTTGCAGGTCGTAAGGATTCTTTGACTCTGTCGTTTTTCTCTTCGTCGATCAGAAGCTGCTTATTCACGGTCAAACGGTCCACAGTAATGGCTGAAAAAAACAGTTCAAAATTATAATCGAAGTATAGCCTACTAAAAACCAATATTTTTTTCTTTATTTTAAATTCTTTTGCATTATACAAACATGCAATAAATTCAAATACATTAAAAGATCCCACAAAGGCATGGCCTGTGTGTGGGTAAACAATATAATTTAGGTCATAGTAAAGGACACTGGCAAGAATACAATAGGTATTATAAGTAGAACTAGAATAATAGTGTTAATATAAAATACAAAAAATACTTGACTATCAGAAAACAATTTTTTTAGTATAATTACAAACTTAAAAACATAAAAAAAGATGAAAAAGTAAAAAGCATGCAAGTTAGCAAGCATGTACTACATGAGTGATACGTCTACAAGAAAAAGGAGCTTAAATCTGTCTCTTCAATAAACAATCCAAGCAAAATTTTAAATCCACACAAACTTAGGTAATTACCTCCAACAAATAGTCTTTGTGGAATAATATATATATATATATATATATATATATATATATATATATATATATATATATATATATATATATATATATATATATATATATATATATATATATATATATATATATATATATATATATATATATATATATATATATATATATATATATATATATATATATATATATATATATATATATATATATATATATATATATATATATATATATATATATATATATATATATATATATATATATATATATATATATATATATATATATATATATATATATATATATATATATATATATATATATATATATATATATATATATATATATATATATATATATATATATATATATATATATATATATATATATATATATATATATATATATATATATATATATATATATATATATATATATATATATATATATATATATATATATATATATATATATATATATATATATATATATATATATATATATATATATATATATATATATATATATATATATATATATATATATATATATATTTATACCAATGACGACTATTCACCAATTCTACCCATTATTGACAACGACACTACTCAAATTCTTGGAAGTTCTATATATATATGAACCAATTTAGAAACCTTGTTCTTGAATCACTAGAACTTCACTAGAGACAACTATTGGTGAGATGTAAATAAGCTTTTTACTAAGCAGAAACTCTTATATTAGTATGTGAGGTCCGAATCCTGGATTATAATCACATACATGAGAAACGCCAGAAAATATCATTTTCATTTTTGCATGACGGTCGTCAGCCCCGTAAGTGCCCAGACTTCCATATTATTCTTCATCTTTGATGAGATGTCAAAAAATAATTTGAAAAATAACTCCCATAATTGGAGATAATCCAGATTTGTGAATAAGTATTTGGACACACTCAAAATGTTGTTTTCTCTTCTCCGTCTTACTCCTCATTACTGAGGGTTGTGACCCTTGTGGAAGCTGTGACTCTTCTCCAGCTATCCCTTGACTGCGCTGCACGTAGCGCTCCAACCTCCGAGGTGCCTGCTGCTGCCTTAACTTGATTTTTTATGAACAGTAATTACAAAAAGTAGTCACCTCTCAATTTCTCTTGAGAATTGGCTCCTCCACCGTCCTCTGTGGGCAGGCAACGGCGCGGGACGAACGGGTCCATGGTATCGAGGCTGGAGTGGATGTACAGGATTTCCGTCAGCTCCTTCTTCATGAAGGGCTTGATCAGCGAGAGGATCTTGTCCATAAACACGGGAGCGTTCATGAAATGGACACCCTTCAGCCTCACTGGCATGGCTTCCTAAGTGTATTCAATTTCAATTAAAAACAATATTCAAGGCGTATATTAAAAGTAAGCAAGAAGACTTAAAGGTGTAGAAGAATCCCGCTTCGGAAAACTCCTTCGGACACATGGAACAGATCAATATCCAATGTGATATTGTTCAACATAGCGGTAGCTCTTCCTACAGGCATAACCATCGGCAGGTTGGTCCTGTGTATAGCAATGTGAAACAATCTATGTCGACGCTGTCTTAGGTAACTATCGGGAACATACAGACCAATGTTCCGGATAATTTCAGGATTATCGATCATACCGCGCAACAATGGATAGAAATGCCTCATCAAATACACATTCCTTCTAGTCTCTAAACTACTGTAGCCAAGCATACCCTGGAGAAACTGGGTCGGGTAGAGCCAAGGATAATAGCCGTACTCTCTCATGTAGAGATACCTCAAAAACTTCTTTTATAAGCAATAACACAACATTGTGATAATCATAAAACGCAAAATAGAAGATCGACAAGGTGTGGGTAGAAGGCAGATCTCCAGGCTCCAGAATTTGAGATTGGACGGGGTTTAGGACGGTTAAAGCGCTAGGTGCAATCTATATTTATATAATTCTTCAAAATGATAAAATATGGTACTGTACTGAATTTTTAACTGATTTTTTTTTTTCTTGAATGTTTTCCGCAGATACTTTGTGGCACATTTTATAAACTTTATCAAATTAATCAACTTTGTTTTAACCAATTTTTATTAATACAATTTAACCTACCGGCTTCGACAAGAACCTTGTCATCATCAGGGTTTATTAAATTCTAAAACATTAAAATACTCTCACCCAAAACTCCCACACACTCCGTAAAAAATATATTTAGGATTTTTTACGGAGTGTGTTTTCGGTGAGAGTATTTTAATATTTTTATGTAAACTCTGATGATGACAAGGTTCTTGTCGAAACCGGTAGGTTAAATTGTATTAATAAAAAAGTGGTTAAAACAAAGTTGATTAATTTTATAAAGGTATTTTTTTATTGAGTTCCGAGACCTTTTTTCTTTTAAAAAAAAGCCCTGATTATATTATATTATTTGCATTATTATTTATTATTATTTTAAGAGACAACGTAACTACTGTAGTTTAAAGTACTATGTATGTACTGTATTACAAAATTCTCAACTAATCCGAACTTTTCCAAATCCGAAGAAGCTACAGCGCCAATTAATTTAGATATCCGGAGTTCCACTGTATTCGTAAGAAGCGTAATTGCGAATCATATAATAACTGTGACATTACCTTAACCTTTTCCAAGATATTCATCCTTCCTTTTTCCACACGTGTTTTTTTAACACAATAATCATATAAAACACGAGGAGTAAGAATATTACACCTTCTTCAAAAGTTGTCCACCTTGATAACAACTCGAAGAACTTACATGACAAACATCCAGTGCCGAATTTACGAACAAGTTAAATAAGCTATAGGCCTTAAAATTGATAGCCGTAATCTTTTTCACTTTACATACGTGTAACATTCATCAATTCTACCCATGATTGACAACAACACCACTCACTAGTAACACAGTATGCATGAGTTCACTAGAGACATCTATGGTGGGATGAGGAAAGCTTTTATTAAGCAGAGACACTTTTATTTGTATTTGAGGTCCGAATCCTGGATTGAATTCACATACTTGAGAAACGCTTCAAAAGATCATTTTATTTTAGCTTATAATTTATGACGATCTATGCCAGCCTATGACGGCCGTAAGCCCTGTAAATGCCCAATATTCTTCTTCATCTTCATGTTGAGATGTCAAAAATAGTGTATAAATCACTCCTAATTGGAGATAATCCAGATTTGTGAACAAGTGCTGTTTAAATTGTTGTCAAATTATCTAATGGAAACAAAATGTTGTTTTTATTAGATAATTTAAATTTGAATATTCATTTCTTTTATTTAAAAAAAAAAAGACAACTAATTGACCGCGTTTATATTTTAGCTAAGAAACTGAATACTTTACTTCAAATCTGACACTGGTAACATATACCAGTTACATACTCATTTAATATGTTTTGCAAATTTCTCATTGAAATTTTACCATCGCTTCAGATCAAAGGTGTTTATTTTAATAATATAGCATACAAAAACATTTTATTGTATTGTATTATAATGATTTATGATTATGAATCAAAAATTAACCTTAAGAAGGTCAGATAATTAATGAACTTTCTATTTGACTTACAAAAGGTTAAATAAAATCGAGAGGAACTCACGGGTGACAAGATAAACATTATATTTTAAAAAATCATCATTTTCCTTAGTGGATTCTTCAAAATTATTTAAAATAAAATAACTACACCTAGTTATTTAGCTAACGCTCATGACGTCACGAAAAGTCTACCCTGACAAGGTTTCTCCCTCGAGCCATTCATCTTTTTATATCTCGTTCATCCTAACAAGCTAGCTCCGCAGGAATACCGCATGCGATATACGATTATTTTCTCTACATTTCATCATGCCTAATTATCAATTTACCCCTTCGCATGTTGTTGATTTTCGTTCATATCATAGTTTAATATTTTATTACTAGTAAATTGCGTCTCTCGTGATTATACACTTTTTAGAGACAAAGAACAAAGGCTTTGCATTTTTAAACAATACATTAAAGGAAAAGCACTTTGTTTTATTTAAATATATCTTTATAAAAAAACATGCACTTTGAGTCAAGCTACATACTTTCAAATTCGAATATTTTTATATTATTTTTCATGATTTTCGAAGGTTGAATTCGATTTACGGAAGGTTGAATTTGATGAAAGATTAAATTTGATTTACAAAATATTTTATTTAATTTACGATAGGTTAAATTTAATTTACCATAGGTTGAATTTGACTTATGATAGGTTTAATTTGATTTTCAAAAGGGTGAATATGATTTACGAAAGATTGTGTTTGATTTACTTTGGCTGAATTTGTTTTACGAAAGGTTGAATTTGATTTGCCGAAAGCTGAATAATAATGAGAATTAATGAATAAAAAATGAAGACATTGGGAATAAAACAGAATAGCGCATATCATGGATCGCGTAGCAAGTCTAAAGTAGCAATGGGCAGGAAATATTGTAAGACAGGACCCACAAGATGGACCCCTAAAATTTTAAGATGGAGACCTTAGGAGAATAAAAGAGAGTCGGAAGACCTCAAAAAAGATGGTCCGATGACTTAAAAAAACGTGGGGGATAAAAACTGTCTGCGAGCAGCAACTGACCGAAATAAAATGGATGGAAAGAAAGAAAGAAATAAAATAGAGAATGGAGGATAGAGAGCTGAAGAAAAAGTTGAATTTGATTAACGATATATTGAATCTGGTTTATGAAGTATTGATTTGACTAACAAAAGGTTGAATTTGAATTAAGGTAGGTTGAATTTTATTTACAAAAGGTCGTATTCGATTTTTATCAGTTTGAATTTGGAGTATGTACCATTGACTATGCTAGGGATGGCTAACGTGTGGCGCGCGTGCCATAGGTGGCTCGCGAGATAATTTTGCATTGCACACGAATGAGGAGAAAAAAATTATAATATTTATTTGAAGCACTAACTTTGTGATTTTCCATTTTATAATTGAAATGTAACTTTGTTGTACAATCACTATCAATATTTTATTATAACTTAATTTTAATGTCTACCAGTTTCGAAGCTAACCGCTTCTTTATCAAGACTGATTATTCAGTAGACATTATAATTAAGTTATAATAAAATATTTATAGTGATTTTAAAATAAAGTAACATTTTAATAAGAAAAAAATTAGAAACGAAGGAGATGATTATACAATTATTTTTTAAAGTTTAGACTTACAGACGAATGTACTACTGCTTGTATTCTATTAAAACCTACCAGCTATGAACCCGCTGTAAAAAAATGGCATCTAGCGTCCATCAACA
The DNA here is from genome assembly GCF_059751285.1 of Brachycentrus maculatus. Lineage (NCBI taxonomy): Eukaryota > Metazoa > Arthropoda > Insecta > Trichoptera > Brachycentridae > Brachycentrus > Brachycentrus maculatus. Next base: position 1,021,471 of record NW_028281060.1, on the reverse strand, counting down.
AAAATCTCGATAACGATGAAGTTTTAAGATATTAAGGATTCTACTTTTTTTTTAAATATTTTGTCATTTAAAAGTATGTACTTAATTATTTTTTCCGATGTATTTACGCTTTGTTTATATATATATATATATATATATATATATATATATATATATATATATATATATATATATATATATATATATATATATATATATATATATATATATATATATATATATATATATATATATATATATATATATATATATATATATATATATATATATATATATATAAAAATTAATGTTACACAAACATTTGATGCATTTTTATTTCCATGGCACGTGGCACGCGACATATTATATTGAAATTGGCACTCAAGCTCAAAAAGGTTCTTCATCCCTGGACTATTCCCTCATGTTACGTACCTGCAGATAGTTGAGTACATCCCTGACGGTCGAGATGCTGAGCCTGGTGATATGTCCGAACACCACTTTGTAGAGATTGATGATGATCACCACTCCCGGAACAGTTCCGTTCTCGTACTGGTACAGGTCGCTCATCGACACGAAGTTCTTGACGGACTGCTCCAGACTGAAGACGCTGGGGTTGAAGTCCGTCAGGGCGCAGTAGAAGGCCTGGTATCCTTCGGGAAGAAGCTCCGGGAGAGGCACAAATATTCTGGATAAAAAACAATAAAATAATATAATTCTTCTTCTTCCTAGCTCCATCCCAACTGATCATCTTTGTAAACTGTTGGGGTCAGCTCTCCTCGTCCTCAGGTTGTAGGTCCTTCTGTCATATATAACGTCACCTAGGCCACGCCTTTGAATCATGTTTTCTTTATGCAGCATCCAAGAGCTCTTTAGTCTTCCACTAGATGTTGTTAGAGGAAGACCACACACACACACTAGTCGCATACACCATCCCTAATGGGTATCCAGGCTTATTAGTCTCATATAATCGGTCATCGCTTGACGAATGACAAAAGAGTTATAATAAAAATAATTAATAGAGAAAAAAAACGTAAACAATAATACACCCATAATTAACAATATAACAATGACCAAAGCCTTTCCCCTTTTGTCTATGTTCCCACACATAAAAAAATATATATTAGTTAATAAATAACAGCTTCAACCATTAACGTCCCAAGGATATAAACTATAAAATTTAGACTTTTTTCACATGGGGTGTTTGAAAATGATGCGGAATGCATCAAAACACGTGTCACAATTGATTTTAACACGTTGACTGCCACGGCGATTTTCAGAATTCCAGTCTAAATAGCTAATTTATTAAAAATATCCTTTTAATTCTTGATTTTTTTTTATAATTATATTTTCTGTTCATTTATTAATATATTTTCTGTTCATGTAAGTCAGCATTGATGTTTTGTTCTCTTCCCATGCGCCATCTATCCATATTAGCACTGATATACTATTTCATCGTAGCTGCACGAATATGGCAAGTAAACACAGCACGAGATAACTCGTAGTCGGCGTCCTAGCAAAGAACTTGATCTACGAGCTATCTCGTAGTTGGCAGTCAACGTGTTAAGAAATAGTGGTATTTACTAAGTAAAACTTAAATTTAAAAAAAAAAATTTTTTTACATAAATGTTAGTGATAGTATATAACCACTCACTGAGATTTTTATGTCTTCCGGTTTCGAGACGTACTCGTCTCTTCGTCAGGACAATCACTACCACAGCATGCAAACAATCACATTTAAAACTACACACTTTAAATATGAATAATATTGAGAATATAAAAAAATTAAAAATAAAAATAAAATAAACTTACCCTACGTCGTGAAATGCTATATTTTTCTTCAAAGTAGGATCTCTGTCTTTGAAAACGTAATCGACTTCGGTCCTGAGCGTCAAGTTGAGATCTATGGTTGCTTTGGTGAGCTCCAGCTTGTTCAGACAGCTGTGGTAGAACACTATCAAAGTCACTTCTGAAAAAAACACAATCGACACCAAATGAATAAAGAAAAAAAAGACATCTCAACATAGAGGAAGAAGAATTTCGAAGTCTGGGTAATTACAGGGCTTATGAGGCTTATGGGCTGGTTAAGTGATCACTTTACACAAGTGTAACATTCACCAATTCTACCCATTATTGACAACCACACTACTCAAATTCTTGGAAGTTCTATATATTATATATGAACCAATTTTGAAACATTATTATTGAGTCACTAGAACTTCACTAGAGACATCTATTGGTGAGATGAACGGAAGCTTTTTATTGAGCAGAAACTCTTTTATTAGTTTGTGAGGTCCGAATCCTGGATTATAATCACACACATGAGAAACGCCAGAAAATATGTCCATTTTTATTATTTAAGCTTTATTATACCCACTATCCCGTCTCCCGTGTCCGCCTCCGTGGTGTAATGGTCAGCGTGTTTAGCTACCGTACTGGAGGTCCCGGGTTCGATTCCCAGGAGGGGTGAAAATAAATATTAGTGATTTTACACTGTAATATTTATTTAATATTACCCTGGACTGGTTCCTGAAGCGCAAGAGTGATCACCTTGCCTTCATGTAAGTAATGATCAAGATAACACTGCGTCAATTCGATGCAGTGCCCTATGCACCAATGGGTGCGGATAAGGGTTATAAGTAAGCTTTATTTTACCCATTATTGTACCCATGATTGACAACCACACTTCTAAAATTTTGGGCACTCCTATATATCGCTGGATAAATGCCAAAGAGTCACAAAGCAATCAAAAAATCAAAATATTTATTCCAAAAATGGTATCTAAATCGTCAACATTTTCATATTCGAAAATATATGATTCTAGCGTTAGAAATATCCATTTCTAACGCTAGAATCATGGGCGTCTTTCATAATTATGTGTAATAAGTTCCCGGTCGGATCACCAGGACAACTGACACCTTAGCGCTTCCCACGAGTAGAACAAACTCTAAACAAGGTTCCTATATTCATTAACATTGGTCAACGATGAATTTGGGAATTTTGATGTTCTACTCGACATTGTCAGCACTGAGATCGCTTACATAGTAAGTCGATAGTCATATCGTGGTGTGTCCCAATTTTCACATAATTTGTCTTCGACTTAAGCTTTGATCTTTCCCTTTTCCCCTTTTCCTCCCTACCGCCCCACTTCCAGGTATTTATATTAAATTAAAAATGTTATTTTTTTAAAACTGGAATGGTACAAATATCTGTTTTGTGTTACTGGTTAATGTAAATGTATTTATAAAAATGTTATGTTCTGTAAAATTTCCAAATAAAATAGATTTTAAAAAAAACCTGCTAGCGAGTTATCCACCACCTTCGTACAAAACAGTAAGGGCGTTTGTGCACTACACGGAATTTTACTGTCCGACAATCGATTAGCATGATAAAACGGATGATTGGCTTGGATTGGATTGGATTGTGCTTTTGGTCGTCTTTCTACGGATCGGTGCTCTTGATCGGTGAGTGATGATGGTGCGCGTAAATTTAATCACGCTTCACTGTCTTTTATTTTTTTTAAAACCGGACCGCCGGACGGTAAAATTCCGTGAAGTGCACAAGCGCTATATTTTTTTTCATTGTTTTTTTTACAACATACATATTTAAATCATAGAAAATAGTTGGTAAATGTACAAAACATTTCAAATATAACGTTTCTACCTCTCTAATAAAGTAGTTTTCGTTTCTTTAGAGAGGGAGTTCGTTATACATTTTTTTTAAAAACAAAGTAAATTGTTTGTATATGGACATTAAGAGAGTGATTTACCAGATAATTTAGGCAGGTGTGGTTGCTTATCAAGCCATTCTTGGAGGTGTTTAATGTCCTCTCTTTTTATGTCAGGATTTTTTCGGTATTCTTCGTCAGCAGTCTGCAGTGTGATCGCCATTTCATCAACTTGAAAGAAGAAGAAAAAACAATTATTTCATACACAACAGTCAGGGTGCGTCCAGATGCTTGTCCACAAATCTGGGTTTCTCCACTTTAGTTGAGTTATTTTGATATCTCAAAATATACCCAGACTTCTATATTTTTCTTCATCTATGTTGAGGTAGCAAAATAATTGCAGAAACGAAGTTGGTTTAATTTGCTTTGTTTTTCTCGTTTCTCTTTAAGTTTTTTTAAATATATTTTATATGGTTAGTAATTTTGGCTATAATTTAAAAAAAAAATACATTGAAATTTTTTGCATACCCCTGAAGGAATCCCTAATATACCGTCAAAAATGTATCTGATACTTTTATAAATCATGACGTCAGATGCGATTCGGTATTTCAAAACCGATGGGCGTTTGTCCACTACACGGAATTACACGGAATTTTACGGTCCGGCACGTCAGTTAGCGTTTTAAGACGATGATTGGCTTGGATTGGCTTGTGCATCTGTCCATCTTTCTTCGGATCGGAGCTCTTGATCGGTGCGTGAACACGTTGCGCGTAAATTCGATCACATTAACTGTCGTAGTAACTTTCATTTTTCAAAACGAGACTGCCGGACGGTGTAATTCCGTAATGTGGACAAACGTCCGATACGGATTTTAATAACCGAAAAATATCTGAGGTTAATCGGAAAAAAAACAGTTGAAAGTTTAGTGGAGAAATTAAATGTTTTAATTTCACAGTCGTGTGCAAGCAACCTTACGTTGTTATTAATTTAATTAAAGGCGTACGTGTGCAGGTACGACAAAGCAATCAATAAAAATACCGTAAATAACTTATAAGAACGTACTAATTTAAGCGTTGAAGTAAAATATTATTTAAATGCTGAGTCATGAAGATACGCGATAAATTAATGAATTTAAATTATCAAAAAATAATAATTTCATTTTTATCAATACGCATATGAATTCAAAAACATTTTTAAATGCAGATAAGTACAATACATACAAATGCGTATATACTAATTCCCTTGTGTTTAAAACTATGAATGATTTTTTGGGGGAGCAAGGTCTGAAAAATCCTGAAAATTACAAGATCTGTTATTGAAAATTTTCGATACTCGACAACTAGTCCAAAACGGGCTAGATCTTTCTAGACAATTGAGATCTTAGATTTCTTTAGCGTGGCTTTTTTGTTTGACACAAAAAGATAATAGCTGCTTTAAATGTGTTAAATAACAGTGGCCAAAAAACACAACTTTTATTTTGTAACTGGCATGAAAATACCTGATCTTTATGCATATTGAATTGCTGAATTCAAAAACAAAAACAAAAAAATTTAGCTCGTCAGATTTTTTAGTTATGGATATTTTTAATTCTGATATTGACTAAAGTTTATCATATTGTTTATGTATAAATATATGTAAACATATAATGCTATCGTATTTAATATTCATAAGTTAACATATCGCCCACACCTTTCAAGAACGTCATAAATAAAAAATTTTGATTTTTCAGGAGAACGTTTTTAAAGTTTAAAAATATAATACAATGTATTAACAATAAATATCAAGCCACTTATTGAACTTTTTACTGTGCAACAGATCTTTTTAGGTAAAACCTGAAGGTTTTTTCTGCATTTGAAAAAACATTTAGTACATTTCAAAAAATAATTAAACAATACCTTTTCATCAAAATACAAAAACAAAACTTTTTGCCCTGTAGCGGTTAAATATTAAGTTAAAAATATGCCGCTTTTGCTGGGATATAGTACATTTTCTGGGCATTCCAAAAGTATGCACAACTTAAAATTGTCGATTTTTTATTTATGACGTTCTTGAAAGGAGTGAGCGATATCACTGTTACTCCATAATTATCAAAACTTTTTTTGAATCCCTTAGACCTTAGACTAAAACATGTCTAGATACCAACCATTATTACGGTTTCAACGTATGGGGTCCATACAAACAATAATATGACAGTAACATCAAAACTTGTGATACAAGTTTGTCACCATATAGACTTTGAATAAGAACGATTAACTTAGTACAAATCAGTCATCAAAATTTCAGTTCCAAAATCAATGTTGGTCAGTGTTATTAGTTTTAAAAACGAGTTTAAAAGGATTTGTTGTACTGGCAACATTTTAGTTTTTGCTTTTCAGCAATAAGCTCGCCAATGTACTAATTTGTTTTCTGTACATGAAGTTTAAATAAATAAATACCCAGACTTCCATATTCTTGAGATGCCAAAATGTAAAACTAAGTGGAGAAACCCAGATTTGTGAACAAGGATTTTGACATACCCAAAATATTTCAGATCACGACTTTGTATCCACGTCGACTGGCTTTGATGACTCGCATGGTCGTGTTTTTTTTTAAATTTATTTAAACTTCATTATCATACTGTGTAAAATTAAAATCATGCACTAAAAATTCATTCCCTAAGCCAGGGCTGGGCAAATAGCGGTCCGTAAGAGGCATGTGAAGCGAAGGATTTTGTACCTTTTTTTTTTTGGGCATTGCATTTATATTCTATTTCCCCCTCCCCTGGGAATCGAAGCCGGAACCTCCAGCACGGTAGTCAAATGTGCTAACCACTACACTAAGAAGGTGGACAGCATTATATAAAATATAGCATTTTGAGTGTGTCCAAATACTTTCAACAAATCTGGATTATCTCTAATTGGGAGTTTTTTTACATTATTATTTGAAACCAAAAAAGATGAAGAAGAATATGGAAGTCTAGACATTTACAGGGCTTACGACCGTCATAGGCTTGGTTAAGTGATCACTTTACACACGTGTAACATTCACCAATCCTACCATTAATTGTAATATTTTATTTCTTAAAACACCGTTTTTATATTGAAAAAAGTGGTTTTTCTTCAAAATAAATATATGGTTTTGAAAAGAAAAAGAGTAAGAAAAAGGTGTAAAGAGTTTAAAAAATGATAAAAATGTTTTTTCAATACATATTTTTAAAAAAAAAAATCCGTTTAATCTTTGAGTATATTAAAAAAATATATACACAGACCACACGTGTGGCTTCTTGCGCAACCGCTACGTACTGAATTTATACGTTTGTCACCCAAAAAGTTGACCCTCCCTGCCCTAGACTTTTTGTTGAGAATTTTTCCAAGGATAAACCTGTTTTAAAGGTTGATATGATAGTATAAGGAAAATACAAAGTTAAAATATTAAATTCTATCAATAGTGAAGTCTCAAATAATAATATACGAGTATACATATGTACATGAAATGAGGCAACACTTTTTTTTAATTTATTTTAAATTATTTTGCATTTCAGAATATAATATAAAAACAAGTATAAAAAATACATAATATAAATACAAAAAAAGATCTCACAAAGGCATGGCCTGCGTGTGGGTTATACATTATATTTTATGCTATAGTAAAGGGTACTGGCAAGAATACAATAGATATTATTAGAAGTAAAATTAGATTAAAAGTGTTAATATAAACTACAAATATTTGATTTTAACAGAAAACAAAAAAATAAAAAGATGAAAATTAAAAAAGTTAGCAAATATGTACTATATGTATCGCTCGCTCCTTTAACAACGTCATATATAAAAATCGTCAATTTTCATTTGTGCATGTTTTCGGAATGCCCAGAAAGTGCACTATATCCCAGCAAAAGCAGCATATTTTTAACTTAATATTTACCCGCTACAGGGCAGAAGGTATTGATTTCGCATTTTAAAGAAAAGGTATTGTTTAATTTTTTTTTAATATACTAAATATTTTTCAAATGGAGAAAAAACCTTTAGGTTTTACCTAAAAATATGTGTTGCACAGTAAAATGTTCAATAAGTGGGTTGATATTTATTTTTAATACATTTCATTATATTCTTAAACTTTAAAAACTAAGTCCTGAAAAAAAAAATTTTTGACATGTGACGTTGTTCAAAGGAGTGAGCGATATGTATATACATTCACACAGACAGTATAATAACATTGGTAAAAAAACTACACGCGGTTTTTCAGTAAGTCTTCTTCTTTCTTCTTCTGTGGCCTTCTGACCTCCACTGATGGATCCTCCATTTCTTCGGTCGGTTGCTGCTTGCAGCCAGCGACTATGTCGTCAGACCATCTTTTTTGAGGTCTTCCGACACCTCTTTTGTTCTCCCACTGTGCGTCCTGTCTTGCAACATGTCCTGCCTATTGCCATTCGAGTTTTGTCACGCGATCCATGTATCCTGTACTTCGGTAATTTTCCTGGTATCTTCTTTTTTATTTATTTCATCCATCAGACTTAAACAAAGCGTGGATCTTTCCATATATCGCTGTGTGCACTTGCGTTTCTCTGCATTTCTCTTTGTCTCCAAACCATCTTTTTGGAAGTCTCCCGACGCCCTTTTATTCTCCCAAGGTCTCCTTCTATCTCACAATTTGAGGTGTCCACCTTGTAGGGTCTTGTTTTGCAATTGCAACAAGTCTTGTCTCGGTATGTGCATATGTGCAATGCACAATTTGCCCTCGCACAATTAAGTTGACCAATATCCAGTACTTTTTTTTCATGTAACGCGGTGGTATGGCGTTCCAGCACATTTTTTCACGGATATACTCAGTTAGACGAAACAATGTTTGCGCTTATGTAATTACAATCTATATTTATATAATTCATCAAAGTGATAAAATATGGTATTATAATGATTATTTTAATTATATTTATATATAAAATTTATAAGTAAAAACCTTGACGTGAGTTCCAGGACCTTTTTGTTAAAAAAAGCCCTGTTAATATCTGAGATTTAGTTAGAACATAATATGTGTAAAAATACCATATCATAGTATTTTTTTTTTACATTTTAAGTGATTCCACATACTTGTTCACAAATATGGATTACCTTCAATTAGGATTTATTTTTTACAATATTTTTTTAATCTCAACATAGATGAAGAAGAATATGGAAGTCTGGGCATTTACAGGTCTTACAACCGTCATAAACTAGTTTAAGTGATCATTGTAAATTTATGTCAAATAAATATAAGTGATTTTTCACCTGGTACCTGAAGCGCAGGACTCACCTTTCCATCACGTTATAACGATCAAGATAACACTGCTTTTTATAATGCAATGCCCTTTACACCATTGGGTGCGGATATTACATATATAAATATAAATTTTCCCTGCGAAATCCATGGCAAAATTCGCTATTTTCATAAGAAACCAAATACCGACACTTATAAATTAAAGAAATGTTTCAAAAATAAAATAAAAATGTAAAAAATTACTATTTTTAAAAATGATTTTCACCGTTTTCGACAAATATAACCACTTTTTAAATACAATAATTATTTTTTAATAATTAGTTTAATAACAACGGTTATAAAGTATTAACTACCACAAATATCTGCTTTAAAAAAAGTCAAAACTATACGTAAAATGTATGAAAAAATAATTCAAAAAGAGTTTTACCTCTATTCAGCTATCAGAATTCCTATACAGATTGAAGTCGCCGAGAGATAACAAAATTTCGATCGATATAAACGTAATCCAGCCAATCGATGCAAAAGTACGAATCAAACTAAATAAAAACATGTTGGTATCTTCGCGAATGTATCATTCCGAAATATCTGCGAAATATTTTTTTTATCTTCAAAACTGGTATCTTGTATTGATGTAACGTAAATTATCTGGATTGTCCGCTTTTAGAGTAAGAAGTAGGTACCTGAAGACCGGTTAAGAGAGGCAAAACGATTATTTTTGGATATGGACCTATTGTCAACGAAGTATACAACAAACTGTTGCTTTTTTAATACATAAGTATTGCTCGAATCATTGAACAACGTTAAGGGGATATACGCAAATACAGAACTCATTCGCCGGCCAACAGACGAAGAGGTGACGCGTATTTCCGCACCCGATTTATTTAAAGAATGTATACTTATTGGATATTTTTTGTTTTTTAAAACACATATGTAGAATATTTTTTTACCTCCGTACCTTTCAATAAATATTCTTTTCAAATAATATAATTATTTCAAGGAAAAACTTAACTTATTTTTTCAATGCAAAAACGGTGTTTAAAGAAAAAAATAATTTCGTAAAATGTTACCTGGATTTAGAGAAAATTCAGTTACCAACGACTACACGAATACTTGGCATTAAGGGGGAAGTAACAAACATCCAATTCATTAAGCAATCGGCCGCGCACAATTTTTTCAAAAATATTTAAAACCGGATATTCAACAAAAAAATCAGTGAAATAAATGTGTACAAAAAATCACGACTTTTTTTCTTTTTTTGCATTTCACAATATAATATAATTACAAATACAAAAATATTCTACTATATTCATATAAAAAAAAATATCTTCAAAGGCATAGCCTGTGTGTGGGTATATATTTTATTTTAGGTTATAATAAAAGGGTACTGGAAAGAATACAATATATATCATAAAAATAAATAGCTTAAAAGTACTAATATAAATTACAAATACTTGATTTTAACAGAAAACAAAAAAAAAACAAAAAATGAAAATGAAAAAAGTCAACCCTTTTAACCCCCGTCTTGTTGTATATACAACATATTTTTTTCTAGCCTCCCGCCAGTCTGATGATGTCAGTAACGACGAAACCCGGACACCAGTTTTATAAAATAAAGGTAGAAACAACTATAAAGTCATTTCTTAATATGAAATGCAGTTCCACCAAAAAATGTCAGTACAAAACTTAAAACCATTATATTTTTACTTTTTGAATATCATAATCACATGAGATGATATTTAATGATAAAAATGATTGTCCAAATGTAATATTTATTTCTTATTTATAATAAATTATTATTATTTTATCAAACGTAATTATTATTGATGCAATAATTACCTAATATCAAGAAGCCAATTGTCAAATAAGGTAATCTTATCTTATCTGTATTTACTTTCTTTAAATACTAGGCCAGATTTACATTGAATGAGTAACTGACTTCAAACACAAGGCAAGCCAGTGCTGACTCCGTACTGCTACTACCAATACTACCATTACACCGTTTCTCCGCAGGGGTAGACAGAGAGGATTGAATGCCACTCTTCTGTCCTAAAATACACTCGTCGCTTCCTTCACATCTATACATCTAATCATACATGCCCTCCGATTATGCAGACTTTTGACACCACCAGATTTAAGGTTCTGATTGATTTGTTTGTGTCAAGTCTTTTTCTTCTTCATAAGCCCTCTGACCTCCACTGCTGGATATAGGCCTCCTCCCCTTCTTTCCATTTCCTCCGGTCGGTTACTGCTTGCAGCCAGTTTCTACCCCCTACAGCGACTACGTCGTCGGACCATCTCTTTTAGGGTCTTCCAATACCTCCATTGTAAAATTCTTGGGGTCCATCTTGTGAAGTCGTGTCTTGCAATATGTCTTGCCCATTGCCATTCGAGTTTTGTCACATATATATAACTTCAGTTATTTTCCTGGTATCTTAATTTTTATTTATTTTATCCATCATACTTAAACAAAGCATGTGCATAGATCGCTGTGTGCACTTGAGTTTCTCTGCATTTCTCTTTGTCTCCAAATCATCTTTTTTGAAGTCTTCCGACGCCTCTTTTATTCTCCCAAGGTCTCCCTCTTTGTCAGCCGTCCTTATTTTGTTCTCCCGCTGATATTCGCAAGATTACCTTCTTAGTCATTCTCTCGTTATCCATTCGCTACTGATTCGGTAGTGCTATCGTATAAATTTTATAGTCTTTCAATGCAGACACTTGTACTGTGAACAAACTTCACATTTCTTTGCCATCAATATTTCCATATCAGCACAGGGTGTTCGTCCCGAACATTTGTGGCCGAGCCGCACTCAAGGGGCCGAGGGGCCGCATGCGACTCGCGAGCTGCAGTTTGGCGACCACTGGGCGAGTACTATCCGAGGAAATTTAATACATTATAGTAATAATGAATAAAATGCATTCAATTTCGGTAATTGCATTTGCCATGTAGACACACAATTATGCTGGCAATAATAATAATAATAAAACCCTTATCCGCACCCCAATGGTGCATAGGGCACTACTTCATATGAACACAGTGTTATCTTGATCGTTTACACACGAAGGAAAGGTGATCAGCCCTCCGCTTCAGGTACCAGTCCAGGGTAATATTGAATAAATATTACAGTGAAAAATCACTCATATTTATTTGACCCCCCTGGGAATCGAACCCGGGACCTCCAGAACGGTAACCGAGCGTGCTGACCATTACACTACAGAGGCGGACTATACAGGCATGCTGGCAATACAGGGTAAAAAAAACAAAAACAGTTCCTTCTAAATAATGGTTTATTGCACCAAAATATAATATAAAATATAACATAAAATGTAACAATCTTAATCTCCATAAAAAAATCATGGTTTACGATTTTTCATGATTAACACACTGTTTGCGGGAAATGCTTAAAAGCGCCTTTGACATACTGTTAGTAGAGAGCGGGAGACACTTATAAGCGTTCTATTTGCTTACTTTTGGTACAGCGGGAGATGCCAAAAAACATTGTATTGATCAGAGTTGGGTTTGTGGTTACTTGTGATAAGTATATAACCCTAATTAGTATACTTATTAGGGTCGGGGTTGATGAAAAAACTGCTCGCAAACAATGTGTTAATAAAAAAACATAATAAATAAAAATTTATAACCAAACATTTATTTTATAATCATATTTATATCTTTTATGGATGTGTCTAAGATACCCACAGACAAAATGGCGAGTTTTTAATAATATATTGTTAAAAAAGTTCCGTTGTATGTAATTAGTTTTATCCAATTGGTTCGACTTTACAAATAAGGCATATTGTAGTCTAATTATTGATGGCTTTGGGAAAGATTTTCGCACCATCTTCAGCAGCTAGACACTTGCAGCATCTACCCTAAATCTAAAGACATTTTCAAAACCAACATACAAAATTCAGTGCATCAATCTGTCGGCAAATGACATGAGATCTTGTAGACGTAACTGCATTTGACGATATCTGTAACGCTGTAAATGTTTCAAAACTGGTGCAGAATTCTTGTTACAACATATATTCTCAAGACAATGGTATGGTATGTGAGACAAACTGACAATATCTTTAATATATGTGACAAAAAATGCGATAAGAGTGTCACAAATGAAGACTCTAAGAGCATATCTGGCAAGAGTCTACGAGATAGGTTAAGGAACACCAGGATAAGAGATATATACGAGATGTAAGATGTCGTTAGGTGGGGAAGGCAACAAAGAACACAATGGTATGCGCATGTGAGGAGAATGGAACCATCCAGACTCCCCTGCACGGCCAACTCCCGGGCAGATCACCAAAGAGATGGAGTGACAGCTGGGAATCTCTTAAAAACAGGCCACAAAGTCAAGCCAAGAAACAGAAGAAAAAGATATTCTCAAGACCCAAAACAAAAGCACGACAGGACATCTTTGAAAACTTTATAGACATAAGACATTTGAAAAAATGAGTACGGCAGTGAGATTCAATTATTTGGCTCATTTAGAAAGTTAGATTGATTCACATTGTAATATCTTTTTTTTTATAAATATTATATAAAATAGAAAATGTTTCTAGAATGAATGACAATACAACATTTTTGGCCTATAATTTCAACTGCCACTCATTAAACTATAAATATTTTAACTATAATAATATTATTTACTATTTTACTGGATTATTCACCATACGGATGAAATGTTAATTTATAGGTGTTTCAACTTGATATAAAACATCTATCGTTCCTCTTTATATGAAAGAAGATGAAAATCTGAGTATTCCAGGGTTTACGGTCTTACGTTTAGGAGGAAAAATAGATTTCATATCAAGTTCAGACACCTATAAATATAAATATTTTGCTAAACGACCTTGTTACTAAATATTTTTCCCGTTAAATTACAAATGAAACTTGCTTTGACTAGCGTTTGAATACTTTTCAACTGTTTTGCGATCCATGAAAACACACATACGTCCGAGAAGGAACACGCGTACGAGAAGGACTTGTGTGTATTTTGTTCGCAAACATTAGTGTCTACATGCACAATTTTGACAAAAGTCCAAATCTTTTTAAATGAATAGTTCAAACTTGAAAGGGATTTAAGTGATTTAAGTAATTGTGAGAATTATTTCCAGTACGTAAAGTAGAAAAACCGACCATGTAATCAGTGTTTGGTTGTTTACGGTTGGCAGCGAAAAGCCGACTAACGATTGGTACAGAAATAATAAATGTTTCTGTAAAAATGTGAATGTTTTGACATTAGTACAAATTTGCTTGGTTTTTAAGGAAAAAATATTGGTTAATAAGAGTTAACACATTGTTTGCGGGAAACGCTTAAAATCATTTACATAATGTTGGTAGAGAGCGGGAGATGCTTATAAGCTATTTGCTTACTTTTGATAGAGCGCGAGAAGAGATGCCAAAAAACACTGTACAGATCGGAATTGGGTTAGCGGTTACTTGTGATTAGTATACGACCCTAATTAGTATACTAATTAGGGTCGGGGTTGATGAAAAAACCGCCTGACAACAATGCGTTAAGATCGTTATCTCAAAACAATGGTTTTAATTAAATTTTTACTGGCTGCTTTAAACACATATTCAACATATTCAAAACAATTTCATTATTTCATAAACACAATGCACAGACATTTTTCTGTAGGATAGAAGCACCAAAGTACTATAATTCGAATCAATTACTAAATATGTTATTTCTCTTTGGTTTTTTTCACCCCTTAATAAGATGAAACTTAACGAATATTTTCAAAAGCTATTCGTTCCTATTTCGAACATGTTGACAGCGGATATTTTTTTTTAACATAGGGGAACAGAGGAAGTTTGCTGTGGAATATTTGCATGTTTAAAACATATCAACCCTGATGCATCTACAATGTTGCTATTATTCTTCCTGCGGTAGTGTAAAAACTTGTATAATGTCGCCAGTTCGAAGGATGTGGGTGACAAATTTCTAAGAGAAGCATCTTAAGTGTAATAACTTTGTTAAGTCGTCATGTCGGTTTACTATTTTATTATAATTAGACGGAATGAATTCTTGGCAACATCTAAACACATTCACGTAAACAAGTCTATACGATATGCTTCAAGAGACACAGATGACTCGTATGCAAGTCTTCACATAATTTGAACGTAAAAAAAGATCAGAGTAATATTACTTTAATATTTTGCCCACAAATGCCACTAGAAAGATATTACTAACCATAACAAAATATAATGCGGCCCGAAATATACGGAACTCAAATTGAAAACCTTAAAAAAAACATGTTTAAACACTTCAAAAAACTTCATGTTATATTATAAAGAGATATCTCTGATTTTTTGGTTTTAAAATTCCATTTTTTTATATATGTGTAAAATAAACTATTTGTCAAAAGTGTAAAAATGTAACTGTCCCGTCAGGGTAGTAATTTTAATACAATTTTTACGCAATGCGAAAGTGTCAATACACTTGACTACGTAAGAAAGTTATCGCGCTTCAAATGCATCTCTAGAATGATAGCCATTTATCACTCGTACCTTTTTGGCTAGCAATATCTGTAAGATGAGCAGTACAATCGATGGTGATTCTTGTCTTAAACATATTTTTAACCTTATAATAAAATAAAATAATAATGAGATAATTATGATACAAAATAATTATATTGTTGAAACTTCTCTTCAAAAAAACAAAGTCCCAACGATCACTTTACACTACTACAAATACTACTTATACTTAAGTAATGTGCAAAGGCAAATAGCCGCAAGTTAAAAACAGTAGTTTTGAGATAAACGAGTTTATACGATGCTTGTTGCCAAAACATGTATCAAATTAATACAATTTTGAGGGTATTTGGATAATGAATATCTCGGTAAAGGAAAGAGATAGAGCGAAATTTGTGATTGTATATGATAGAGGCCAGTTATAAGAATGCTTTGAGCCGTGTTACGCCAAACAGCCGCAATTCGAATTATGGCTAGTTGCCTTTAAACATTAGTTTAGTGACAATACGTTGAAAAGGTATGCCGGCAAAATATACAATTATTTTTTTAATGACTATGTATATATGCACCACAAAAAATTAACTGAATGAACATTTTTAGAGGCCTCCACACTATCCCATTAAATAGGAACATCAGGCAGCGAGCCAAGGGTGTAGGTACCTTGTTTTCCGGAATGTTTATGCGATTTCCTTCAGTGGCCGGGAAGACTGCATACAATTTTGTCAGTACCGTAGAACGGGGCTACTTGAACTTTGATACGTTACTTGAGCCCAGTACTAAAAAAGGATTTAAATCTGTATTTGGTCTACAATAATGAACGTATCTTGACAATAAGTGTCACCTGTCAGGGAAACAATGAATCATGTCGATACATTCATTATTGTGCACCAAATACAGATTCAATTTTTTTTTGTACTGGGCTCAAGTAACACATCAAAGTTCAAGTAGCCCCATTCTACAGTATATAACAGCGTGATGATTTATTTAAATGGTTTATTACGGCAACTACACCGATAAAAGACAACAGCAATAGACTTGCCGATTTGTCAATTCTGAAAGCATCTGATGGCCCGCCATTTTACTTGCGAATTTTGTGACAAATGTGGAGGGACTCTTATAAAGATTTATTAATAATAAAACCCTTATCCGCACCCAATGGTGCATAGGGCACTGCGTCATATAAACGCAGTGTTATTTTGATCGTTTACACATGAAGGAAAGGTGATCAGCCCTCCGCTTCAGGTACCAGTCCAGGGTAATATTAAATAAATATTACAGTGAAAAAATCACTTATATTTATTTTACCCCCCTTTCGGACTCGAACGGGAATCGAACCCGGGACCTCCAGAACGGTAGCCGAGCATGCTGACCATTACACTACGGAGGCGGACAGAATTAAATAAATGTATGACATTATTTTAATCTAGTACCTACCTGCCAAATTCTCTGCCTAGATGTTAACAACAATATACAAAGTCCACCATTTATGATTTTATCATTTTAAACTACAACAACTAAAATTCTTAGTTTCAAATAGTCGAGGAATGATTTACAATACTTATTTTTATACATTATTGGAATAACAATGTTAACAAACATATTCAACGCCATATTTAAAACTATAAGTAATTATGATTCATCTATCCTTCACGGGACATGACTGTCCCGTAATATGATTCATAGAACATATAAGGTCTTATAAGTATATGCCCACAATAGATTTTATGAAAAAGTGGTATTCACTAAGTAAAACTTCATTTTGAGAAAAATTAAATAAACTCTTGTGAAAATTTTCAAGCCAAAAAAATAATGGTGTTTTTTTTCTGGCAGGAAATGATGAAAAAATCTTAATTCACGACCTATTATAAAATTGTAAAGGTATATAAACAAATCATCAAATTAGGGTGGTGACTGACCGGAGCATTTCGTCGTAGCGTAACGTCGTAACATCGCTCGCGGCGAGCATCAGCGAGCATCCGAAACTATGGATGGAGCACTCGGCTCGCTGTACTGACTATACGAATGCTCGCATCGTAACATGTTATGTTACGACGAAATGGCTCCGGTCAGTCACCACCCTTACTGGCAAAAAGGATCCTTATTTCTTGACTTAATGATTTAATTAGTAATTTGTACATTTTTTTAAAAACCCCCTTTTCCCTCAAAAACACCATTTTTGATCATTTCACACTGTAGATACCTACATTTTTTTTGTCACAAATTCCAAGTCTAAAGTTTGTTTTCTATAAAAACAGTGACGAAATGTGTCGACCAATGATATTGAGTCACATTGTTTACCTTAAAAATCTATTTATTACAAAGTTACACAAGTGTATAAAGTGACCGCTTAAGCCAGCCAAATGCCAGGTAAGCCTTGGGATGCTCAGACTTCTATTTTCTTTCATATAAAGAGGAACGATAGATGTTTTACATTAAGTTGAGACACCTATAATAGCAATAATTTTCAGTTAACATTTTTTTTTTCCAGTAATAGGATGATATATAAAATATTTATAGGAATACGGTATTATTTTCCGAGTAGTTTGTTCATCTGCTTATTTTGTCGGTTGATAGTGAGATCGGCCGATTCCGCTTTATCAGATATGACATCCACCAGATCATTCTGACTCTCGATTTCTTCACCGAGGTTGGATGCCAGCCCCTTCAGTCTAGTTATGGAGTGCACCATTTCGTCCAGGTTGGCTTCCAGAAGCTCGTTCATCTTCTTACTTCCCGAGGCCTCCCCGGAGTACGCCTGGCGTTGGGACCGGTCATCCAAACCCCGCAACCTTAAATAAATTATGTTATTAGTTAAATTGTATGAAATAGAACTACAACCTTAAATACCTCAATTATGCCAGTTCCAATCCGTACGCAAGCAAAAGCGGAAAACCTTAGGGCGAAGACTGACCGGAGCATTTCGTCGTAACGTAACATGTTACGATGCGAGCATTCAGGCAGTCAGTACAGCGATCCGAGCGCTCCATCCATAGTTTCGGATGCTCGCTGATGCTCACCGCGAGCAATGTTACGACGAAATGCTCCGGTCAGTCTCCACCTTTAGAGACAAAACCATCATGTCGGACCACGGAAGAGCGGCAAAAGAGGATAAAAGCGAAGTCCCGTTTGAACTGTGCTAGTCTGGAAGTTGGATGTTGGCCATCCACAATAACGAGGAGCTCAACAAGCTGCTTTCCAGCAAGACCTTTCCAGCATCGCTCAGGGAGGCGTCCTGCCCAGCATCTTGGTTATTCTCCAGCCCACGAGGATCGAGAGGAAGGCGTTACAATTTGTCGGCTCATCTTTTCACAGCTCCAGACTCAGCCCACTCGACGTCCCGACACCGATTGACAACGTTTTATTATACTCATTTTCCATGTGTCATTTTTTGTGTATCATCATGTGTCGGCTTGTGGTCCCGTGGTTAGTGTCGCGGACTCTTAAGTCAGAGTCTCGGTTCGAACCCACTCTACCACAAGTTGATACCGATTTCTAAGAACGAGCCGCTTAGGCTCACAGAAATAGTATGAAATTGAAATATTTGTGTAAATAATAAAAAATCACAAATATTTCTCTTTTATAAAAAAAAAAACAAAAAAAACATCCTTATTATTACTCTTTATAAGCGTCCTTGAGGTAGTATTTTACGAAAATGGCAGTATGCAAATTATCCAAATTATAACTGTTACTATTACCTTGCGGAAGGGTGATTGTTGAATAATTCCTCGTTGTTTGCTTCTGGTCTTCGGTTGAGAGATTCGGCCAGCGGGCTGTCCGCGGCTCTGCTGTCCGAAGGAGACGACATCTTCGGCACCCCGTCGTTTTTTCCCGAAATATAATTCTTCAAACTGCTAAAAACTGACTTAATGCCGTTGATGTGCTTCTGGCTAAAACGGAGGTTTGTGTTTATCTCGTCCAATCGCTTGCTCGTTCTCTCGAGTTGTTCTCTTTGTTTCAAGAGCTCTTCGGCCGTGGCGATGCCGATTTGTTCCGAATCGCGCAAAATTCCCAGGCTGCGGGAGGACGAATCCAAAGTCCTTTGTTCGATTTCGATCTTCTTTTGCAGCATCATCTGTTGCTGTTCGTCTAGCTGCGAGGGTGTGGGCATGGAGTAAGGCTTCGGCCCGCCGTATCCCGGATCGTGAGTGATCTTCGGACGCGAGTTATACAAGAAAGTTTCGTCGTCGATGTCCCCGTCGTCTGTGAACAGATTGCTCGTATTACTTAGGTACTGGTGCCCAGACATGATGACCGTCGCAAATGAAAAAACTTCACTAAAATGATTTTCAAAATAAATATTTAACTAAGCTTTATCACGAAAGGTCATTGAAACACCGTAAAATAATATCGAATCCGACGGAATCCAACAACAGACGGAAACGTCATATGCGTCACACAAGACAAAAGTTCATAGATAAATTAGATAGATACAACATTCAGTGCTGCCATATGCCAAACCAAAAAATCTTAATCAAACAATAAAATCTGTATAGAATCAATAACCCAAAATATAAAATTTATTTTTATGCACATTTTTATTAATTTTAGAAATCAAATACTTTTTTTTTGTTTGAAGCATGAATCATTGTTGTTCTGGTAGTAATAATCCTTCCAACGTTTCAGTACTAATTATCAAATGTTAATCATGCTCAAAAGACTTTGTTACAAAAATATTTTGTAACAAAGACTTTGTTTAACGTTTATCTAACTATTTTGAATCGTGCACAGCGATTGAACTGGTTGTTGTATCTATCTGATTTAGAACAAAGTCTTTGTTAGAAAAAAGAACTGGCTAGAAGTTTAGAGCACTCTAAAATGGTGAAAAGGTATTAAAAAAGGTGAAGTTATAAAATAAACATTTAGTCCAAAAAGAGAACAGAAACAACTCTAGACAATCAATTATCATTTTATTGGTATATAAATAATCAGGTCTTTAAAAAAATACGAAAATATTTCATGAACAAGGAAAGTATTTTTTAAAAAAACACCTAAAACGTAATGTAGCATTTTTTCTCATGCTTTACGGTTTGATCAAATAAATAATCTAGGCGCGATATTTATCTCTCAAGCAGTTTTTAGTGGTTTTTAGATGTTTTATAATGATAAAACAATGTACTTACATATTTTACGCTGGGAAAGTATTTAAAAATCGTATGATATAATACGCGTTTTTTTCTTCATATTATGTGGTATAAAAAGTGGTCAGATAAATAATCTAGCAGTGATATTATTTTGGTGGTTTTTAGATATTTTATAATGCTATGGCTATATACTAAAATATTTTACCAAAATAAACCAAATTCTAGTTTTTTTTTACCTTTGACAAACATAAATGTTACCTTAAAAACATTTGATTTGCTGATTTTACCATTCCATGTATATAATCACACGAGTAGGTCCGATGAGTACCTACCAACGTCCATTGTATGAAAATAAATGTTTCGTTTCTACGTAATATAAAAATCTCTGGAATCCATCATTTTTTTTCTTTTCTCTGCTATTTTGCTGTCATAATTCAAAATGGCGGGGAAGGGTAAGTGTGAGTAAATGTCGTTCTGCTATCCTTTCTTTCTTCTTTCCCTCATTTACGTTTTCTTGTCGTATTAAACCTTTATTTCTTTCCTATAACTTTTCTCCTTCGCACAGAACCAGTCTTTGCACGCTTGTAATTGTCGTAAAAGTGTCGTGAGAACAATCAAATATGCGTACTTGCTAACAAAAAAAATCACACCCATACGTATTTTGTTTACAGTTGGTTCCGAGACCGAGGATCAACACAGATTGCGTTTTCAAATTGAATTGGAATTTGTACAATGCCTAGCCAATCCTAATTACATTCACTGTGAGTATTATTTTTTTTCATTATCATATTTGTTTCAACCCTTGTAGACGCCTCCAATAACAAACATATTTTCGTGTGTGTTTGCCGAGGATTTCTATAATTTCGGTTGTCTTTTGCGTTAGATACATCAGTTATCTTGTGTTTTTTTTTATTTATTATTTTGCTAGGTTTGGTTAAGATGTTTTGTGATACATTATCTTCGATGACCTTTAATTTTTATGCGCCATATTTATTTAATTTTTGGGTGTTTTTTTCTGTTCGACGGAAGATCGTTCTAATGGCGGTGATATAAGTTATCGATTTAAAAATATATTGATATCAGATAATAATTAATATGACATTATTCTAAATTTTTAATTCTCAAAATTCTTGCTTCCCTGACTAAGCTATTTTTATGTGAAATGTTTTTTTAACCTTTAGATATTAGACAATATCTTAAAACCTAACAACATATTGAATTTTTCCGAGTGATAAAGGGTTACAGGCAAAAAGCCACAACATCTCTTCGGACGCCCTTTATGTAGTATTTTACGGATTTTTGTCGCTGTATAAATTATCCAAAATTATTATTCCCTTCCCTCACATTGTGTATATTGATCTTTTCACATTATTTGATTGATGGTGTCATATTTTTTCGGTCTCTCTTTGTTTCTATTACCATTATTTCTCTATCCATACTCCTGATAACCAATTTAATTCTCATTCTATGAATAATACTCACCTCATCTTGGCTCCTATCCTCATTCTAATTTGCCACACGTTTTTCCCAGGAATCGGCTATTCAAATCGCGTTTATTAATTACACTTCACTCTGTTTTTATATGGTCTTTTATACGATTTTGATACTACGGTCTTCAATTCTCTTAGCAACAGTTTATAGCGTTAAAAATCCTTCAATTCTTTGATTATCTATTAAACTTTCAACATTCAAAATGTATATATTTTTTTATATTAACAATCGAAAAGCCACGCCTTTAAATTTTTCTATATATATGTACTTACGAATTAATTTTTTAACACCATTTTGTGTCACCTAACCACCATTTAATAGCAGAATTAGTGTATTGTCATTATTTTTCACATCCTTGATGTGGCATATGTAGCGTTGTTTTTGTTTTTGCGAGTGTACTTTGGTTTTAACGGACATCATATATGTTCGTATTACTGTAATATGATCGTTGTATGTCCATTTAAAAAACATAACAATCTTATCACACAACCTATTAAAATAATTTAGATACCAACATATGTAGCCCTGAAACTTATGTGATATTTGTGTTGATTTGACCGTTCATTGTACGGTTTTTTTTTCTGGGAACAGGCGCCAAAAGATATTGTTAAAAAAAATTAAACGTGAAATCTCGTCGTGAAAAACTTGTGTCAATTAATTTTAATGTTAAATTTATCATTTTTTATCGCAAAAATTAGACTTGTTTTGTTGTGTAGTAAAACCTCGTTAATTCTAACGATAATTCGTATCTCGCCATAATTTGAAACGTGTTACGTATTTTTAATTCATTCATGTATGTTTTTATTATAAATGTTCGATAAAGTTTGGTTATTTGTGATCCGAAACAATATTTTCGCCTTAAATCTGAAATTCAATTACGACAGAAGAAAGGTTCGTTGCAAAATCGCAACGAAAATTATTGACAGCCGTTTTATCAAATTGACCTCAGCTGACGTTTGCGGCGCGCGCCGTGGCGGCGCCCAGGCCAAGGGCGGAAGCGTACCTGACATGCGCTCTTATTTTTCTAGAAATCTTTCGAAGCTCTATTGGTTTTCGTTGAGATTACGATTTTTAAAAATATATCAAAGTATTTTCACGTTTTTCAATGAGACTAAAACTAAAAAAAAAATCGATCAATTCGCCCCGGTATTTGAGTAGAGGCGCGAAATGCGCGTCATTTTATTCGAAATACTACGCCGATATTCTCGCATTCTGCTTTTGTTTTTTTTTTCAGTTTCAAACATGTTTAAATTCATAGAGATCGCTGTTTTATCGACCGCTTTTGTTATTTTGAAATATATTTTTTTCAATTTCGCGCGTATTTAAAATTAATACAGATTGCTGTTTTATCGATCGATTTTGATGTATAGATTTTTTTCAATTTCGTTTTTTTTATCATTAATAGAGATCGCTGTTTTATCGGCCGCTTTTATTATTTTGATATATATTTTGTTCAATTTCGAACTATTTAAAATTAATATAGATCGCTGTTTTATCATTCGTTTTGTTATTTAGATATTTTTTCTAAATTTCGAACTTTTTAAAATTATACAGTTTGCTGTTTTATCGATCGCTTTGTTCATTTTGTCAACGAAAATTACGAATTATTTTCGAAACCTCCCCGCGCATCAGTTTGTATACAAATGTAAATATTTTTTATTTTCTTTAATTTCTTCTTTTTCTTCATTTTCTTCTTACTCTCGTCCGCACCCGATGGTGCACAGTTGATGTAATGTTAATTTGATCGTTATTTATATGAAGGCAAGGTAATCAGACTTACGCTTCAGGTACCAGTCCAGGGTGACAATAAATAAATATTTGAGTGAAAAAACACTTGTATTTGTATTATTTTTTGACATCTCATCAAAGATGAAGAAGAATATGGAAGTCTGGGCATTTACGAAGCTGACGACCGTCATAGGCTGGTTTAAGTGATTACTTTACACACGTATAACATTCACCAATTCTACCCATTATTGACAACCACACTACTCAAATTCTTGGAAGTTCTATATATATGAACCAATTTAGAAACCTTGTTCTTGAATCACTAGAACTTCACTAGAGACATCTATTGGTGAGATGTAAAGAAGCTTTTTATTGAGCAGAAACTCTTATATTAGTATGTGAGATCCGAATCCTGGATTATAATCACACACATGAGAAACGCCAGAAAATACCATTTTCATTTTTATTATTAAGCTTATAATTTGACCTTTATATTTTGACCCCCTGGCTTGGTGGCCAAACGCGGTAACCTCTACAATATGCAGGCGGATATTTGCTAATTCGTAATTTTTAATTATTTTTCTAATTTTGGTCCCATCAGTTTCGAATTAACGAAATTAAAATCAATCTCTTTGGTACAATACGGGACAAACATATGTTTCGCAAAATAAAGATAAACTTTTACATCTCTCTAGCTATTGAACAATATAGAAGTGATAACTCCTTAATTGCATTTTTTATCAAATATTTAATATAGTAAGAATTTTTAAACAAACATTTATCTCTAGTTAGGGGTCAAGGACAAACCCGGGCGTGTTTTAATCAACCAAATGAATGAATTTTTATAAGTATCACGCCTTGAGACAAAGCATCTATTTATTTTTTTATATGAAAGAGCATTCCAGAACTTACGACCCGGCATTTGGCACTTTTCGCACACTTGTGTAACATTCACCATTCTGCCCATTATTAAACATTCGTACTGCATATTGATGTTTACATGCAGTGTTGTTGGATTCCTTTCGTATGTTTGTTGTAATTTTAGCTAACGGTGGTTTCCTCGGTTGAGAATTTATGAAGTATCTAGAGAGACATCTTCTTTCATATATAAAATAAGGAGGAAGGCCGAGAAAAACATGGCGCAATCCGGTATGCCAAATACTTGAAAGTGGTCAGGTTAGGAGTCGTAACAATCGGCGGGTATGTATGAGGAGATGCATGAACGTGGAAGAGGCGAAGAATGTTTGCAAAGACAGAGTGGTGTGGCGTTCTATTCTCTCTGCCTACCCCTGCGGAGAAGCGGCGTGATGGTTAGTTAGTTAGTTAGTTACAGAATAATCCAGTGTCATGATTGAAAAATTAAAAACCTTTGTTTTTAATATGTCTGTCGGTGCAGACAACAAAGTTTTTTTAAAGGGAGTTGTAAGTCAGGTCATTTACAGGTTTTAAGTCCTGTAAATGCCCTGTCTTGCATATTCCCTTTTCGAAAAACTTCTTCCTTTGTTGAGGCATATAAAATATCTTGATAACTACACACCGTCTGCATCTCGACATTCCACTCATATAAATTTTTAAAGTTTTTTTTTTATAAAATTACATTGCAGTAAGCAGTAATAAATTCTAGTTTTCGGTATCCAGATTTACATATTAACACACTAAGGATGGAAGAGGTATTTTTACCCGTCTGGTGGATTGATGCTTAATGATGGGAAGGGTATTTTTACCTTTTGCGCCAGCCTCATTTCAAAGGCAGAAAAGAAGAAATTATACTATTATGTTTTTATATATGGATATTATACACCAATCTCTTTGTTAAGGTCTTATCTCTACATAATTATCAAATCCCGTCGCCAGCGGTCTGCAGGCATAAAAAACACCAGTCCTAAGTGTATTAAATATCGTTTTACTTTTTGCACGGTATCGCGTGAATGTATCCACCATGTAAATAGGGAGTTCGGTGTATATAGACTCTTAATTTCGTGCAGCTGTGCTGTATTTCTAGAAACGTTTTATCGTAAGGTTATTTGTACATCGTAAGGTTATTTGTACATCCGGTGACCCCGTGTGCTTGAATAACTTTTAATAATAAATGAGTCACACGCGCTGTATATATATATAGTCACTTACGTTTTCTTTTTTCTTCTTGCAGAGATAATAAGAAAAATAACATCGCGTCATTTGCAATATTGCGTTTGGTAATCAGTAGACAAAGAGAAGTGATGCCAAGATTCGATTCAGTTGTTTGGGATCAGTGATTGGAGAGTTTTGCAGACTGCCTAGTAAACTTCTTAACCTCCCTACTCTGGGGTTATTTTCTGAATTAATTCTATAGAAAAAAATCATCTTTTGTACAGAATTATGAAAACAATATTTGTTGTATTCATACCTAAATTTTTTTGTTGCCATAATAGGTGCTTTTAGGACGGGACTGATGTACTTTTTCGGTAGCGTGTTCCCTCTCTCTGTTTCGCATTAATTATTTTTGGCACAGGTTAGCGCAATGGTGCGGAAAAAAGATGCGTATCGCGTACGCTCGTATGTGCAGGGCGGTTAAATATTATTTCAATTCGACGGCTAGATTATTTCTATTCTGTCCGCTTCCATAGTGTAATGGTCAGCGCGCTCGGCTACCGTTCCGGAGGTCCTGGGTTCGATTCCCAGAAGGGTCAAAATAAATATTAGTGATTTTTCAGTCTAATATTTATTTATTATGACCCTGGACTGGTACCTGAAGCGGAGGGCTGATCACCTTTCCTTCGTGTGTTAACGATCAAGATAACACTGTGTTTATATCACGCAGTGCCTTATGCACCATTAAGGTGCGGATAAGGGTTTGAAGAAGATTATTTATGAACTGTATAAAAAGATGTATCATCTCTGTTGAAACATATATTTTGATATATGGCCTTCAGGGATTAAATCTAGTATTAGAATGAAGTCAATACTGTTAAAAATTTCGTGTTTTTTTGTTGTTCTTTTTATCCTTTATCCACACACAATAGTGAATAGAGGATTCATCCTAAAGAAGCAGTGTTATCTTAATCGTTAAATACACAAAGTAAAGGTCGTCAACTCCGCGCTTTGAGTGCAATTCTTAGGCTTTCCGCCACGTATTTGAGATCATGAAAAAACTGCTTATATAGGATGCATTGCCCCATGCACCATTGGGTGTGGATAAGGTTAAGAAGAAGACATGCCTAATGTAGTATAACATCGAGGAATTATAGAATTATATTTATTTTTGGAACTATACCAGATAATACGCAGTAAACGTAAGAAAAACAAATTACAGACCGGCCCGCAAAAGTTAAACCTAAAATGTAAATCGGATGTGTTTTATTTATGAGTTGGACTTTAAAAGTACCGTGTATTGAGATTTCAACTGCTCAAATCAATCAAGATGGCGGTTAGAAGATTCCAATGACGACATAGAATAAATTTAGACCAATCTTATCCTTCCATCTCTCATTCGTCTTATGTAAGTTATTCATCTGACGCAGTCCTAAGGTCTTAAAAGTCTAGAATCATCAGACTTCATCTCGGATGTGACATCGTAATATATGCGCATAGTTTACTCAACCAAAATATATCCGCAGTTTTCGGCTTGTCTCAGACAGACATGTTTTTGCAAATCAAATGAGTTCTTTTCCATGTGTTTCCGTGGTATGTTCCTCTCGCAAACGTTTTAGGTTCAAATAGTAAATGAAACATGGTCACTCGCAAATCACTGTTGAACTTCCATAAGTTACATGTAAAATTCAAATACTGACCCCCTTCCGTGAAATTGTTATAAACACCAGAAAGTTGTACACCCATGATCTGAAAAATCCCAAATATTTGAGACAGGAAACTAAATTAAGTTATGACGAATTCTTCTGAATTCAGAATTTTTAATTCAATCGCGGCTAATCATTGTACAGATTTGATCGTGTATAGCATATTTCTAGCTACTGCTCTATTTAAAAAGAAAAACTTCAAATATTTGTTCAATAATTCTCGTAGTTGTATCCGACTTTTTTTACTAAGATTTTCCGGAATTTTCTCATCAAGATTTCATTGATATTTCGTTAACCTTAATTCTTCTTTCCCTTCGAATCCATTATACAGATTATCAATACTCATACAATCGTAATAAATAAATAGATTATTATTTGGACTTTTGTCCGCCTCCGTGGTGTAGATTATTATTTGGACTTTTGTCCACCTCCGTGGTGTCAGCGTGTTTAGCTACCGTGCTGGAGGTCCCGGGTTCGATTCCCAGGGGGGTGAAAATAAATATTAGTGATTTTACACTGTAATATTTATTCAATATTACCCTGGACTGGTTCCTGAAGCGCAAGAGTGATCACCTTGCCTTCATGTAAGTAATGATCAGGATAACACTGCGTCGAATCGATGCGGTGCCCTATGCACCATTGGGTGCGGATAAGGGTTATAAGTAACTATTTGGACTAATAATACAAAAATATATGACCCACCCCAATTACTTAAATATCCATACTTTTTTTGTGGTTTTGTCATTTCCATGATATAATTTACTCAATGCCCTTTTATGATTTATTTTTCATTTAACCCTTTACCCACAATTGGCTCACATTCTGTGACGTCTTTGATAATGCCTAACGCGTGTTTGGCACACAGTTCGTGACGGCGTTCTGCTTCAAACACAAACCTCAATTTCTTCACTCCGAGTGCTAGTATTGATTTTTGACTTATAGCGTATCTAATTATACAAACTAATAACATCTGCGTCCTAATAATCCTTGAGTGTAATTATACGATGAAATGTTGATCTTGATGATATTTATACACATATCTGCATCTCGCTCGCGCTGCACTTTGTGATAGTAACTTGAGCACTCGTGCTGGAGAGTGATAGAGACGCACAGAGAAATATTTGATTAACAGTAATTACGTATTTTATTAAATATATCATCTCCTTCAAAGCTTATATGATAGTTGTTATCTAAATGGTTTATTACTTACTCCCATATCTGTTATTCTAATAAAATAAATATAATGGTTTACAAGAAAACAAGTGTTAAAAATAATGAATAAAGATGTCTTAATTGCGTGTTGTTGCAAACATAACAACTGATTTGAAACGCAATGATTAGGTTAATTGAAGTTATCGGTAATTTTAATTTTAGCAACGCAAATATCACATTTTTTTGCTCTTAGAAAGATAAAACTTGTTTATGTATATTAATTATTAAAAATTATTTAACAGAATACGAGAATTGTATGTAATTAAGAAGATCAGCGGAGAGATAATATTTTAATTTAAGTTTTGCTTAGTAAATAACACTATTTCTAATAATGTGGTGTTTACGAAGAAAAATTCAAATTAAAATTGGATAGATTTTATTTACCACAAAGTGACTGCTGAATCAATTAATGAAATAATTATTTTAAACTTTAATGCGAAAGTCATTTTTATATTCATCCTTATATAGAGAGACATTTTGTGAATAGCTAATTGATTTTTAATTTAAGTTTTACCTAGTAAATACCACAGTTTTACTTATAAATACGCGGCAAGGAAACCGAGACCTCCCCGCCTGTATGGCTTGCAAAAGTTACATAAGTGGTATTTACTAAGTAAAACATAAATTGAAAATGGATAGATTTCACCACAAAGTGACTGCCAAATCAATTAATAATAATAAATAAGGATAATTTATATAGCGCCATTTTCGTAAAATACTACCTTAAGGGCGCTTCACTGTGAATGAATTGGGGAAACGATTAATGAGATAATTGACTGTTTTCTTCTTCTAGAATAAAATAACAAGTTTCAAATTTTTTCTGCATGAGCTTTATTTGACCAGTAACTGGGTTTTGTCGTAACCGACATCATCAGACTGGTGTGAGACTAGACAAAATTTCATGTTATATACACAACAAGGCGGGAGTTAAAAACCATGATTTTATATCAGAACAGATGATGTCGGTTACGGCAAAGTACAAATAAAATTGTAATGTATACACCTCTGTAGTGTAATGGTCAGCATGCTCGGTTACCGTTCCGGAGGTCCCAGGTTCGATTCCCAGGGAGGTCAAAATAAATATGGGTGATTTTCGCTCTCATATATATAATATAACCCTGGACTGGTACAAGAAGCACAGGGCTGATCATCTTGCCTTCATGCAATAAACAATCAAGATAACACTGTGTTGCTATGATGCAGTGCCCTATGCACCATTGGGTGGTGATAAGGGTTAAAAGAAAAGAAAAAGACAAATAAAATTCATGTGGAAAAAATTACAAAATTGTTATTTTATTCTATTGTATAAAATGCAGTTCCACCAAGAAATGTCAGTACAAAACTTAAATTTTCTTCTTCTTGTAGTTCTCGCTCAGCGTGGTTACTTCAAGGACACCACATTCGTCAACTACCTAAAGTACCTCCTGTACTGGAAAAAGCCGGAATATGCTCGCTATTTGAAGTACCCGATGTGCCTGTACTTCCTGGACCTTCTGCAGTACGAGCACTTCCGGCGGGAGGCGGTCAACGCGCAGTGCTGCAAGTTCATCGACGACCAGGCCATCCTGCTCTGGCAGCACTACACGCGCAGGCGCACCCGCATGTTCACCATGAACAACGGCACCATCCAGATGACCCCCGAGAGCAACCTCCAGCCCCCCGTCAACCCGGGCAACGCTATGATCAACAACGGCAACCCCCCGATGGGGCAGAACAACCCCCAGCCCCCGCAGAACAACGGCATGGGGCCCAACTCGGGCACCCTGGGGCAGAAAGTGCCCTAATTGGGCACGCTTCCTCCGTTCTCACGTGTGCAGCAGCTCCACCTGTGTCCGTAACGGGACAGTCACTACTATTCGTCTCTTCCCACTTTATTTTCGCGTAGATTTGTTGTTATTTTTTTGTTATAATTTATTTCTTTCTCTAATATAGAATACATTTACTTGTTGACTCAGGTAACATATCGACTATTAAAAGGTGAAACACTTCAGTATTGTTTTGTTTTTTAATATATATTTATTTATCTACTCTTGCAGACCCAATGGTGCATGGGGCTATGCATCCTATATAAGCAGTTTTTTCATAATCTCAAATACGTGACGGAAAGCCTAAGACTTGTACTTGAAGCACAGGCAGACGGCCTTTCCTTTGTGTATTTAACAAATAACACTGCTTTTATATGATGTAGTGCTCTATTCAACATTGTGTTATGATAAAGGTTAGAAAGAACAAATAAAAAACACTAAAATTTTAACAGTATTGACTTCATTCTAATACTAGATTAAATCCCTAAAGGCCATGTATCGAAATATCTCTCAAAAGAGATAATGCATCTTTTTATACATAGTCCATAAATAATCTTCTTCAAACCCTTATCTGCACCCGATGGTGCATACGGCACTGCATCGAATAGAAGCTGTGTTATCTCGATTGTTGAATACACCAAGGAAAGGTGAGCAGCCTTCCGCTTCAGGTCCAGGGTCAATTTAACAAAAATTAGACTGAAAAATCAGTAATATTTATTTTGACCATCTTGGGAATTGAACCCGGGATCTCCAGCATGGTAGCCTAGCGCGCTAGCTACTACACTAAAATATCATTGACCTTGATAACTATAATGCTGTTCAGAACCTAGTTGGAGCATATTATTGGTATTTGAGAGAAGAATGCTACGGTGTCTACAAATAAGCATTGACCTGAGAATCAATCTGATGTGGATACAAGTTATTACGAATTTCTTCGAATTGCACAGCCGTTCCGATGTTTATTATCATCAGTGCCAAAGGCCCTGATGATGGTTCCTATAAAGGTGGATGAAACGTCAGAAAAAAACACGGGGTAGCGACCCAAAAATAAGCAAGCACAAAGATGTTGAGAAAAAAATGTAAATGCTCTTTTGTTCACAGTATTTAATCCTTTTATTTTTAATTATTAATTGTCTATTATGATGCTCAATTTGCCCTTATTTTTAAAAAAATGCCATTATTTTTGTTGAATTATTCATTACTGTTGTTGTTGAAGTGTTTTGCCTTTGATTGGTCGAATCAGTTCACTACCAAATGCGTATTTCTAAGCAATCTTTCAAAGGAACCCATGTAACGAATTCCATATTTATGTGTCTAAAAGTGTATTTATCTGAATTAGAAATGCATACTAATTGGGGATGATAAATATTGTGTTTATATATTTAAATTTATTTACTTTGTGCGACAACCATATATTGCAGTATTTCCCAAACTTAACAAATTGACGGGAGAGATCTTTAAAGCACCACTTTTAAAAAAAAAATTAAATTAAAAGTTTGATGTTGAATACGTATTTTTAAAAAGTATGTATAAATTTTAAGAAATCCAATATTATTTTTTTGATTTTTATTGAGCACTTCTGAATTCAATTGTGTGCATTTTGTTTTGATTGTATTGAAGTCTTTCGATATGGTTCACGTACTTTTCAACTCGTTTCTCTCCATTTTTTCTAAAATATTACAGGTGGAAGAAATGCCTTTATGATGGAGCTGTCGTAACAATTATCTTGTTACTAAGGAAGCTTACGATTACGAGTAGATATTTCTTAACTATATGATAAACAATAATACCTAAATGTTGTAAATTATTTTTAAGTACTCACACAATATTTTGTACGGAACCGACCTCTTATTTTGGCACGTGTGGATTGGATCTATGAGATGGAGTGAAACGCATTTTGGAAGAAGGCTGGCAAAATTATAAATGTTGCCAGCATTGCACTTATATCTTTTCCCCGTTTCCTTTGATTAAGATAGGATGGATAATTTAAACCCAGCAAAAACTCACAGTTCTATAGTGGTTTACTAGTCTTCTCGCATTTGTCCTCTGTCACACTATTTGAAATATTTACTACGCCTTAGTCAGAGGCGTGCATTCTATATAGGCAGAAAAGCAGTGCCTACCCTGGGATTAGGATATTTTTGGTTCTTTTTTTTAAAAATCATTTTATCTTCAAATATTTTAAATAATTCCATAATCTGCAATATCCATGTGCTTCGGTAATATTTTTATTTTCTGTATGAAAATATTTTCAAGATAATGTAATGTCGTTACTTTTAAGTATGACTTTTAAAAATTAACTATGAATTAAAAATAACACCTTTTCCAAAAAACAGGAATGTTTTGATTGCACTGCAAAACTAGAAATGTGTTCAATCAACAATATTTATTTTATATATCTTCACAGTATCTTATCATTCATCCTAAGGGCGTTTGTGCACTATACGGAATTACACAGAATTTTACCATCCGGCACGTCAGTTAGCATTTTAAAACAATGAATGGCTAGGATTGGCTTGTGATTTGTTCATCTTTCTTCGGATCGGTGCATGAACACGTTGCGCGTAAATTCGATCACGCTAAACTGTCGTAGTCACTTTCATTTTTTAAAACTGGACTGCCGGACGGTAAAATTCCGGGTAGTGAACAGGCGCCCTAAATCTTCCTACTTTCAAAATTGATCGCCTTTTGCATTATGATAAATACATAATATGATGGAAAAAGCACAAAGCAAATGTCAAATTTCTGAGAGGTGAGGGGTTTTATGGGATTTTATTTTCACGTAACTGGTTGTACGTTTTTTACTCTTGTGTAAATTTTAGTTTCACACTTCCAAAATGTGTCGCATTCACGCCAGTTTTCTTTTACTAATTAAAGTAAATACGTAATATTTTATACTGTGAATAAAGAAATAAAATGATAGTTCACATGTGATGTATTTTAATTTTTATTGCCAAACGAGAGTGGCATTGTTTTTTTGTTGTTTTTTTTTAATCTTTTTTGTTTTATTGCTTCAACAGAATTCGCTTGCTGATGTCCTTTTTTTAAACGAAAATTAATAGTTCAGATATCCATAACACAAACAATAATGTGCAATAATAGAATAGCGTAGTTACAAATAAAATAATTGTATCTCATTTAGCACTTAATTTGTTGTTTTTTTTCCAAATTCAGTTTGGGCAAGTTTTGCAAAAGAAGTCGGATTATTTTTTAAGTTAAAAATTAGAAACAAATATTTTAAAACTCTCAAACCGTTTTTAAGAATTTATCGGGTTAATGTAAAGAGATATGATTTTTAATTTTTGCATTTAATTTTAATTGTAAGAAAACAACAGTACATATTTAAATACATCGAATATGCATCAAGATATCCCGAGACTTCAAAGAGGTTATCAACATCTGACTGTAAAGGAAGCAGCAGGTCAAGGTTTCGTTGTTACCCATTCCAATAAGCTATTTTTTTTGTTATTCAGCTATCGATCAAGAAATTATACGGTTCCATGTGTGTAATTATTGTTTTTATGTGTAAATAAATAACAGATGAAAGCATTCATCGGTAGTAATAATAAATAATCTTTGATGTATTTCTGTGTGATCTCTTGATGTTATTACCCTGGATGTATTTAAAGTAGATTGTTTTGGTTTTCACAGTTAATTTTACGGTGACAAACATACATTCTTGTCATTATTCCTAAGAATACATTATTTCTCTCATTATTTTCCATAGGTGTACGATTATTATTATTTTAATCTTCTGTATCTGTTTCTAGCAATTGCAAAGTTGCGTTTTATCTTAATTATAATTATATGATTTGTAATTTTAAATAATTTAAATAAAGGATTTTAACATTACCGTGTCTTTTATTTTATGTTTCATATTAACTGCTAAACTATTATATTTTTGGTACATAATGGTAAACTGTGAATGAGTAAATTTTATATGAAAATATTACTACGGGGCTCGGGTATCGGTAATAATAACTCGTAATTAGGATGCAATCAG
The DNA here is from genome assembly GCF_059751285.1 of Brachycentrus maculatus. Lineage (NCBI taxonomy): Eukaryota > Metazoa > Arthropoda > Insecta > Trichoptera > Brachycentridae > Brachycentrus > Brachycentrus maculatus. Next base: position 987,028 of record NW_028281060.1, on the reverse strand, counting down.
TTTATTCAACCGGTCGCTATAACAGTACAATGACAAGTGTGTGCAGTCTCCCCTGCATCAATCTCATAAGGGTATAATGTAAACATTACCCGTGTACACTCAGCCCTGCTCCTAGCGGGTGCTTGGGGTCATAGTTCAAGTTACTAGAATTATTGCGCTGTAACAATATATTCCGTTTGGAGAGAATGATCTCTGCCCAAATGAAGCTCGGGAGAAACACTTCCTTTAAGACAAAATGAGATATGCTCAAAGGAGACCTGGGCTTCTCTACATCCAGACATGTCCTTCAGTTATGCAGACTTTTGACACAACCAGATTTAAAGTTCTGATTGATAGGTCTTATAAAGTTATATACTGGAGCACGATTATCAAGCGCCCCTGGCCAGTTTGTTAGGCAATTTGCAATCTATAAGCGAGGCGTTTAAAAAAAATGTATTCAAGCTTAAAAAGTAATTGCTTATAGTAATAATTGTAATAGTAATTGTTTATTATAAACGTTATTTACCAATATCAAAAATGTTTTTATCAAATAATCGTCTTCTTCTCCGTCTTAATCCTCATTGCTGAGGGTTGTGACCCTTGCAGAAGCAATGACTCTTCTCCAGTTATCCCTTGACTGCGCTGCACGTAGCTCTCCAACCACTGAGGTGCCTGCTGCTGCCTTAATTTGATCGATCCATCGTGTGGGGGATCTTCCTCTCCCTCTCTTTCCCTCCAGGCTACCGATCACAACTAGTCGTTCCAGGCTATCCTCGTTGCCACGCGCAACGTGTCCAAAGAACTGGAGAATCCGTCGGGTACAGATATTGGCCAGAGACAAGCCATCCAAGCGTAGTTCCTGGCGAATGGACTCATTGGTGCGTCTAGCTGTCCATGGAATTCGGAGCATGCGCCTCCAACACCACACAATAATCGTCACCTTATTAAAAATTCATGCATAGCTAAAAAAACATTATGTCCTTGGCGACCTGTGGGATTACAGCGCTGGTTCTGCCCTTGATGTTTTGATAAAATGGTGTAAAATAATTAATAATACATATATAATATAATTTTTTAAAATGATAAATATTTATTTCATTCTCATATCGATGATATTGTCATCTTAGCGATATTGGATATATTACGAAGGTCGCTTGAGACAGGGGTAGCCGATTAGTTTTTAATTTGAAAGACCATTCTATTATAATAATTATAAGTTATTCGATCATTCAGGATAAACGATGTTTCTTATCAATTAATTCATTATTAAAATCGTATGCAGCTGTAAGTATCAAATTATTCGGGATAAGCCATATATTCCGATCTGAGCGCCTTCATTTCGCAACGTAATATCTTTCATTCGCGCGTAATATAAAAAAAGGCTTATCCTGAATGATAGGGATTATTTTGTTGCATCGAAACGCGTGTTACAATAGATTTCAAGAAATAGTGGTTTTTACCAAGTGAAAATTAAATTAAAAATATTTTTCTTATTTATTATAATATTTAATTTTTTTTTTATATTCGGAAGATCAATAAAAGCTTTTTTATTTATTGTTAATGGCAACACATAAGCTGATTTGTGTTTTATTTTGCGACAGGTTGTCAAAAAGATTGAAAGCGCTGGAAAGCACGAAATTCGCGAAAATGGCAAGTGGGGCTGCCAACGACTGGGAAGGTAATAACAATAGCCGAGTTTATGAATTTAACCTTAGAAAGTCGTCTCATTAACTAAACTTTAGTTTTGGAATACTCAAAATGTAAAATATCTAAATGCGTTATTTTTATTTGCATATTTACCATCTTGGAGCTGTCAAATTTTGACGTAGGCACTTGTTATGGTTATTCATTATTTGTACGATTTTATCATTTTATTCATACGCACTTTTGTAAATTTATAGTTTATCATAGGTTAATTTTAGTATCAATACAGCTATTTATTTTCTAGATATGTTTTTATCTTAAAATCGTGTTGCAATAACAAATCTCCAATTATTTTACATACTTTAATTCTCCTCTTGGTGTTAGGGCGTAACTTTCGTAAATAAATATAAATGGTATTATTTCCCTGAATGCTAGACATCCCACGATTCTTTAACAAAATATTATCTACTGTGATATTGTTTATTTCGTAGAACTACGTATTGAACCAGGAACATAAAACTTTACAAGATTAAAACAGACGTTTATAATTTATTTGCAAATTCGAATATACAAAATCCTCTTACAAAAATGTGCTTAATTGATGATATTACATCAAAATAAATCTAGCTCCTTATATTGCCATTTTTGAGGTTTTGAAAGAGATTGTTGATGAAAATACACAAAACTGAAACAGTGAAGATCTGATGCCAGATTTTCTTATAGCAATCACTCGCCCGCAAACACCTATTATTTCGTAGAACTACATATTGAATCAGGATCATAAAACTTTACAAGATTAAAACAGACGTTTATAATTTATTTGCAAATTCGAATATACAAAATCCTCTTACAAAAATATGCTTTATTTATGATATTACATCAAAATAAATCTAGCTCCTTATATTGCCATTTTTGAGGTTTTGAAAGAGATTGTTGATAAAAATACACAAAACCGAAACAGTGAAGATCTGATGCTAGATTTTCTTATAGAAATCACTCGCCCGCAAACACCTCACCAAAAAATATTAAACCTATGAATGGCACCTGATACATAAATAAAGTATTTTTTACATTTTTGACATCTCAACATAATTGTAGAAGAATATGGAAGTCTGGACATTTTCAGGGCTTACATAGGCTTGGTTAAGTATCAACACTGGCGGCAGCCACTTGACGGATATCATCTTTTCCACTCAACAGAAAAGGTCCCAATAAAGATTTCCATCACTCAAAATATATTTTTTTATTTGGTAAAAAAGTTATTTAACCACTTCTGTGGTCAACCTCTTGGAAAAAAGTGGGTCAAAAAAAGCCACCCTTTTTTTCACTATTATTTCAAGTGAAAATTACGACACAAGTCACTTAGCGCGCCATGCGTTCTCTAGACTGGTGGGGGAATGACCCGAGCTGGGTTCGGGCAAATCACTGTGTTAGTAAAATACTTACCCGAATTGTATTCAGGCAAATCACACAAGGGGTTAAAAACAAAATTGGATGATTAATTTTGAGCTACTCTAAATCTGTAGAAATACTGCAGCTGTCTAGTTCATAAATGTCAAATATTTTTGACATACAAGGCCATTTGTAAAAATTATAACATCTGAGAGTGATTTTGTCATTAATTGATTCGGCAGTCACTTTTTGGCTAAATCTATCCATTTTTAATTTAAGTTCCACTTAGTAAATACCACTATATCTTAAAATCTACTGTGACACGTGTTTCGATGCATGCCGCATTATTTTCATACACCGTATTTGAAACACCGTGTTTGAAAATGATGCGGAATGCGTCGAAACACGTGTCACAGTAGATTTCTAAGAAATAGTGGTATTTACTAAGTAAAACTTAAATTAAAAATGATAAATTTTGTGCCACCCTGTATTATTAAACAGTTGCATTATTATTTCATGGATAATACAACGAAATGCTCCGGTCAGTCACCACCTTAAGAAATTTCCCAATGTCAAACATGTAAGGGTAAACCTTTCGCAAACATTTTGACAGTCAGTGTTCAGTTTATTCCAAAAATTTAATTGACAAAATACAGAAAAAATGCAGCAACTAATATTTTCCCGCTCTCTACAAACAGTATGTATAAGACGCTAAGTATTTCCCGAAAACAATCTATTAATATAGAAGTTTGACTGTGTTTTAATATAAATAAATTACTTAATTAATTCCTACTTTTTCAGAGCTCCGCAAGCAGGCTCGCAACTTAGAGAATGACATTGATGTAAAGCTCGTGGCATTCAGCAAACTCGGAGCGGGGGCCACGGGGGGCGCCCTGCAAGCCGATCAGGTCCCTCTACTTAGTCCTGAGGACATGGTGGAGACCATGGCTATGGAGATACAGCAGCTTATAAACAGAGTAAGAGTAACAATTTTGCATCAGCTAAAATTGCTGAAAATTTTTTTGGGAATATGGTCCTTTTGAAGATGTGTGTACAAAATCAAAAATATCTTTCTCAAATATTGACCAATTTTAGTATTTATTTTCTATTGTGTTGGTGGAGAAAATATCAAACTACTTAAATAGAACAGCATTTCGTAATAAAAGTATTTATTAGATTTTAAAAGAAATGCAATTTTTAGAAGAAAAAAGAAACAGAAAATATATAACTTTGTTTAACCACGTTTATATTGTTACACCTTTTCTCCAACCGGTTTCAACAAGAACCTTGTCATCATCAGGGTTTAACATGTACTAATTCTAAAACATTGAAATACGGATAGTTAGGTGAGTGGGTGGGTTTTACCCTTCCCTTACGATGCCAAAAACTTCCGCGCGCTCCGATGATATGTATTCCGTACACCATATGAAAGTGTGATTCTTGAAAGTGTGATGTTGCTTTTATTGAGCATTGTTGAAGTTGAAACGCATCAAACATAAACATCAACATAAACATAAACATCAAACATCTGGTAAATACCTAAAAAGAGAAAAATACATCGCAATTGCCGCCGAAGCTAGCGCGCAGCGATACGTCCCAAGGTTCTTGCCGAAACCAGTGGGAGAAAAAGTATACCAACAAAAAAGTGGTTAAAAACAAAGTTGTTTATTTTATAAATTTTATAAAATGTGCCACAAAGTATCTGCGAAAAATATTCAAGAAAATAAAATATTATAATTAAAATCTAATTAAAATGTATCTTTGTTTTAAAAATCACTATAAATATATAGTGATTTTTAAAACAAAGTGACATTTTAATTATGAAATGGAAAATCACAAAGTTAGTGCTTCTAATATAAATTATACAAAATTTATTTCACAAGAATGTGTCAAGATTGTGTGAAATTGGCTCGTCCTCGGAGTTTTCACTATGTATGCACATTTTCTGATTGGTAAACATTATAATTTCATTGTCACCGTCACTACTTAGAGTATAATAAACATTTTTATGCGCTTTCGATGCAATTAAATTTTATTCAACAAAAAAATTAATATATCCATAACAAACAATATTCAAGGTGTATTTATTAAAAGTAAGCAAGAAGACTTAAAGGTGTAGAAGACTCCCGCTTCGGAAAACTCCTTCGGACACATGGGTCAGATCAATATCCAATGTGATAATGTTCACCATACTGATAGCCCTTCCTATAGGCATAACCATTGGCAGGTTGGCCCTGTATATAGGAATGTGAAACAATCTATGCCGACACTGACTTAGGTAACTATCGGGAACATACAGACCAATGCTCCGGATAATTTCAGGATTATCGATCATACTGCGCAACAATCGATAAAAATGCGTAGTCAAATACTCATTCCTTCTAGTCTCTAAACTATTGTAGCCAAGCATACCCTGGAGAAACTCGGTCGGGTAGACCCAAGGATAATCGCTGTACTCTCTCATGTAGAGATAACTGAGAAACTTCTTCTGAAAAGCTTTCAACATCACTGTTGGAGGAATCCAACATTGTAAGGGCGAAAATTATAGGTTTTTACAAAAAATCTGTTTTTCACTAAAAATTAGTTAAATATGTGAATATTATTGACATTATATTGGTTAAATTGAATCCGTAGAATTGTTCATTGTATTGATATATTTATTTCATATATTTATTTCATTATAAATCAGTTGGCCGCAGTGAATGACAAGATGGCGGAACAAGCCCCGAGCGGAGCAGCCATGCTTCACACAAGGCAAAGGCACAGAGAAATATTGCAGGTATGATTATACATTCAAATGAAATTAATTAAATTTTTCATTGATACTTAAGTCAGATATTCTCTCTTATGAGTTAATAAAATTAGTATATAACCACTCACCGAGATTTTTACGTCTACCGGTTTCGAGACGTACCCGTCTCTTCGTCAGGACAATCACTAACACAGCATGCAAACAATACTACCCTTCACCACCATAGCACCATTTACACACTCAAAACTACACAAAATGTCTAACACATGCGATTTTTGGTCGACCCGAAGACCAACATGCACTATAGTTTTCAATACAGACATGCGTTACGAGCCGAGGTTAAACGTACATTAAAATTAGACCTGTAATCGAATCAACTTATATACTTGTAGGATGAAAGGAGTGGGCGGGGTTCGAATTGGATATTGACGAATCGTGTTTAACCGATGTCGAATCAAACAATGGACTATATGTAAAATTTATTTGGTTGTTAATTAGAGGAATATTATTTTTAAGTGCTTTCCTAATATAAAAAATCTCCATATTATTTAGTTTTAACCCTTTATTATTAGTGTTTAATATTTTTACTCCCGTGTCTTTTTTGAAGACGTGATTTGATTCTATGAGGTGATTGGCAAATTCGGAGAAGTTATTATTGTTTAGACATCGTATGTGTTCTTTTATTCTGGTATTAAAATTACGCGACGTTCTACCAATATATTTAGAAGGACATGAATCACAAGTTAATTGGTATATACCAGAATTGTCTCGGATATTATTTTGTGTTGAAGCTTATATTATTCATTTGAAGATTTTTATTGATAACTCACTGCAGATAAAGTCTATTGAGATGGATGTATAGATGTCTGCGTAATTATTTTTTATTTTATGAATTAATGCTCTGTTTATGGCTTAAAATATTTGTAAAACACCTTGGTACCATTTTTTATTTTATTTTCTTAGTCGCCATATTATGATTGAGTCTCTTATATTTTAGGACTATCAGCAAGAGTTCAGAAAGACCCAAGGCAACTGGGTGTCGCGGCGGGAACGGGAGGATCTGCTGAAGGGTACCGGAGCAGCTTCTTCAGATGGAGCGGCGAGTGGACTCTCCCGACGGGACCAGTACGTCAAGGAGAGTGCACATCTTCATAGGTCGGTTGTCAACATTTTACATGTGTTATTTGCGGAAGTTTGTTATTTGCTTCCTATTCCGCCACAGCCCAAAATAAATCCTTTATTTTGACATCTCAACATAGATGAAGAAAAATATTGAAGTCTGGGTATTTACAGGGCTTATACCCAATCACACGGTGTTTAAGAGATCAGCGAATTTGAACATATTAAAAAAAAAAACAATCTATTAAATTTTTTTTTAAAGAAGGGAGAAATATTTGTGTTTTTTATTATTTACAAAAATACTTCAATTTCATACTATTTCTGTGAGCCTAAGCAGCTCATTATTAGTAATAGGTATCAAACTGTGGTAAAGTGGATTCGAACTGAGGAACTCTCACTCAAGAGTCCGCACAAGAGACACTAACCACGGGACCACAACCCGACACTAAATAACTCTTCATATTTATTGACATATCAATAAGATGAAGAAAAATGTCTTCTTTCATTCTGTGCCACTTCTAACGAAGATCGGCGATCATCATGGCTATCTTCACTTTTGATGCTGCAGCTCGTAATAGAGATTTGGTGCTTCTGCCAAACCATTGACATAGGTTTTTCAGCCATGATGTCCTTTGGCGTCCTTGAGTTCTTCGCCCCTCAATCTTTCCTTGTATGATTAGGTGGAGAAGACAATATTTTTCATTTTTCATGACGTGTCTGAAGTACATCAGCTTTCTCTGCTTGATGGTTGGGTTAGGTTAGGTTAAGAACATGTAAGTGTGGATATTTACAGAGTTTATGACCCTTCACTGGCTGGTTAAGTGATCACTTTACATACATGTGACCAAAATATAAAGTTTTACGGAGCTTGATTGTTGTGAACAATTTGCTGTATGCAGTACTTCAACGTTACTAATCACTCCATACACAGTATTTGATTTTAAGAGATAGTGTTTAATTTTAATTGAAAATATCCATATTATTGTAACTGAAATTTGTTTGTCTTCCAGTTCTCACCACCTGGTCGATGAGCAGATCAATATAGCCATGGAGACTAGAGACCACCTAACTTCACAGAGACATTCCTTCAAGAGACTCCAGACAAGATTCAATGATATGTCTAACAGGTTAGTCACGACCGTCAAAAATAATCCACTAATAATATATAATTAAAATATATTTTTATTTTAAAATCACTATAAACATTTTATCAAAACTTAATTATAATGTCTACCAGTTTCCAAGCTAACCGGTAAACATTATAATAAGTTATAATAAAATATTTATAGTGATTTTAAAACAAAGTTACATTTGAATTATTATAATTTCTGAAACTGGGGCTCAAATCTACTATAAATATTGAATAAGAAAAACAATTTTACTAATGTGAGTGAACATTCCAATTTTGGACTTTCTCACTCCGTGTCCTCGTCACTTCTGTTGTGCCCGTAGCCGCGCGCAAAAACCTCGGGAACACCATTCACGGAGCTTCTCCATCCATATCTGTCTCTGACCTGCGACTCCCAGTCACCATCAATCCCCGCCAACCTCAATGTGGCATTCAGTTGATCCTTGTACCTCCTGTACCGCCCTTCTCGCGATTAATGACGTCACAATGAACATGAAGACTTATTTTTCTTATTCTTCTTCATCTTGTTTTAGGCCTTGTGGCCTGTTTTTTAAGAGGGATTAGCCTCCTGCGATGTCTATTCCCAGGTATCGACCCATCTCTTTGGTAGTCTGCCCGGGAGTCGTCTACCATGGGGTTGGCCGTACAGTGCGATGTGGGGGGAGTCTGGATGGTTCCACATGTCTCCACTGTCTCCTTCGTTGCCTTCCCCACCTAATGACATCTTCGGTCTCGCATATTTCCCTGATCTTGGCATTTCTTATTCTATCTCGAAGACTCTTGCCTGATATGCTTCTTAGAGTCTTCATTTCTGACACTCTAAGTGCGTTTTTTGTGGCAACGGTGTCTGCTCTACTTTCAATTCCATACGTCATGTGTCGGACACAAGTTTTGTAAATCCTTGAAGACTAATTGTGTTTATTTTTTCAGATTTCCAGCAATACACAGCCTCATCCACAGAATCAATTCCCGGAAAAAGAGGGATTCCCTCATCATCGGAGTAGTAGTCGGAGTTTGCACCTTCCTGCTGCTTCTCTACGCATTCAATTAATCCTATTGCAAACCTACAAACGACTGAAGGACGCGGTATTAAAGATTCTACAGTGATAATTAATAATCTTTATATTATCTAATAAATTATTTATAAGCTCTGTAAATTTAAAAAAATATATTTTAGTCATTTACAAATAGATATTTTCGGTTATTGATTTTGTGATTTCTTTTGGTTTTGGATATGTTTTTATTCGAATATCTGTTATATTTTTTTATTAGACACTGAGTTATTCACCATACGGATGATAACGCTCACTCCTTTCAACAACGTCATATATCAAAAATCGACAAATTTCAATTTTGCATGTTTTCAGAATGCCTGTATCCCAGCAAAAGCGGCATATTTTTAACTTAATATTTACCCCCTACAGGGCAGAAAGTGTTGTTATTGCATTTTAAAGAAAATGTATTGTATAATTATTTTTTTAAATGAACTAAATATTTTTCAAATGGAGAAAAAACATTCAGCTTTTACCTAAAAAGATCTGTTGCACAGTAAAAAGTTCAGTAAGTGGCTTGATATTTATTTTTAATACATTGTATTATATTTTTTAACATTAAAAACGATCTCCTGAAAATTAAATTTTTTGAAATATGACGTTGAAAGTTTGCCCATCTTTCAATGTACTCTATATTAATTTTCTCATTGAGAGTTACATTGAGACCTATTTATTTATCATTGAAAGGGAAGAATAAATAGATTTGTATCTAAAAATTTTTAACAGGTATATATTTTATTAAGATACGCTTCCCTCAAAGATAGAGAACGAATGATATGTCATCAATTAAAAATATTATATCATTATCCAAATATCATATTTTTAGTAATTAACATAGAAACCTAATAACCTAACCTCAAACAACATAAGGACACTTGTTTATGGGTAAAATGCATAGAAATTGTCAAAATATAGATGAAAATCTATTCTATAATGTGGTGGTTTCTATGTATATGGTTGTATTAGAATATGTATATCAAAACTTATGCCAAAATTAAAAGCAATATATAAAGAGCATGGTACAAAAAGCTGTATCCTAGTCATTCTAGGATACTAAATGCGGTTTGTATATGTGAACATGTGTATAGAAACACCAGATTTTGATGTTACTCAATCACAATCGCTCCTATTTTCGCTCACAGTGCGAACACAGCTTTAGTTATAAAATGAGTTAAATATTTATACATTTTATATCAGATTATTCTTCTGCCAGAAATGTACCAATGCTGGAATGATAATTGGGAGAAGGCATTTCTTGGTGGAACTGCGTTTTATACAATTATCGACAACAATGTTACACAATTATCACATTGTTATCGGGTGGTTTTTATATCAACCCCGACTGTAATTATACTATTTTAATTAAATTAAACACTTGAATAATCCACTGAATTGAGTTTTGTTTTGATATTACGACTAGTTTCGAAAACGACAATTGTTTTCATCTTCTGGTACAAATTAAAAACAAAACTCAATTCAGTGGATTATTCAAGTGTTTAATTTAATTAAAATAATCATGTCATTCCACAAAGTTAATGCCGAATCAATAAATAATGTAATTATACTAATTACAAGTAACAAGTAAAAGTTTTTTTTTCATTTAAATTCTCTATCATTACCTAATTTATTCTGCTACACCGTAATGCGATTTTTTCCTGGGGTAGGCAGAGGATAGATCACACATCTGTCCTGATATACACTCCTCCTAGGTCTCTCTATATCCATACATGATTCAGGTTCTGATTGATTTGTTCATGCCAAGTCTTTCTCAGCTCTTCTGTCCTCTCATTAGCATTTTACAAATATATATATTCATTTATTCTTTCGTCATCCATTCGTCCTACATTTCCAAACGGCCTCAAAGAACCTTTCTCAATGTTTTCGATTATCAACTGTACGTTAACTCAACCTTAACGTGAGACTGACTGGAGCATTTTGTCATAATGTAACACGTTACGATGCGAGCATTCGGCCAGTCAGTACACCGAGCCGAGCGCTTCATCCATAGTCTCGGATGCTCGCCGCGAGCGATGTTACGACGAAATGCTCCGGTCAGTCTCCACCTTTAGATTCTTTTTAATATTCTGACCATACTCTCTTTTCAGTAAAATTAGTTATTCGTGGATGTTACTTTTTCAAAACTGATTTTTTATTGTATAACATGCTTAAAGTATGGAGTCAATTCTATCTCTTTCCAGTATCAATACGTTTATGTAGGTAGTCAAAAATATAGTTTTTTACCCTAAGATGAAATATTTATATTTTTTGTTGAATAACAATAGAAAGTAATTTAATAAAATGACACTGAATACAAAAAAATAGTATTTTATTAATACATTCATCAATTATAAATCATAACCCATATTACAGTCTGGTAAGTATGTATGCAGACAACAAGAAGATCAGCATCATCTCCGCCATCTGTAGTTGGTCATCAGCAATGACGAACTTAAGTAGTGTGGTTGTCAATCATGGGTAAATGTTGTAAGCCCATTCTTCCACATTCCTTCATCTATGTTGGATGTCAATATCAAAATGGCTCCTAAGTGGACACAATCCAGATTTGTGAACAAAAATTGAAGCACAATCAAAATATTGTACATAAAATATGGAATATTCAATTGTTGTGGATTTATAATCCTTATTTTGCAATATCTCGATGGCTATTTTTCCATCTTGTCGTGTAATTTGACATGCGCTTTCAGCGTAGAGTTTTGAGCGAATGCCTTAGTACATAGGCTGCATTTGAAGGGCTTTTCTCCCGTGTGTGTTCTGTTGTGTTTTTCGAGATCAGATTTGCCAGTAAAGGACTTTTCACAAACGGGGCAGTGAAATTTTTTGGAGTCATCGTGTGATCTCATGTGAAGGAATAGAGACACTCGTGACGGACATTTCTTTTTGCAAATCTGTAAAGAGATTAATTATTATTACAGTATTAGTACATGCGGTTATATTAGGTTAGGTTAGTCTTAAAGTAAATTATTATTTCGAGAAATAAAAATACTTTGTGTTTTGATCCACTCACATCTTTATTGACCAACTAGTTTCGGTAACAACCTGTTGCCCTCTTCAGGGTTTAATTTATGACTAAACCCTGAAGAGGGCAACAGGTTGTTGCCGAAACTAGTTGGTTAATAAAAATGTGAGTGGATCAAAACACAAAGTATTTTTATTTCTCGAAATAATATATCAATATGATCCACAAAGTTAATGCTTTCAATATTCAAAACATTAAAGTAAATTGCTTAATAATTAGTATTATTGTAAAGAGATTAAATATTATTATTGCCAGATTTAAGTTTTGTACTGACATTTCTTGGTGGAACTGCATTTTACATATTTGATAAAGACAACAAGTTTTTTCTGCTTCTATTTTTTTTGACCAGTGACTTGGTTTTGTCATTACCGACATTATCAGCCTGCTGGGACTGTCTTCTAATATTTGAGGTGTTAGCTATCCCACGCAACTTCAATTTACAGTCAGCCAAAACTATTTTGTGGACTATTTTTGTCATCCTACAAAATTATTGGGTGATGGATTATGTATCAAGCTTTACGAACCTTGCAGGTAAACAGATTTTCAGATTTCTTTGTAGATTCCGAAATGACTGTACTGCTAGAAGGCACTTCCTAGAAAAATAATAAATACTTAATTACCACGACTTGCACCAGGGCTCTGACAAAAAGAATCGCAGAGAAGCTCAAAAGCGTACAGAGAGATCCATGATCCATGCTTGGTTTAAGCCTGAGATAAAATACGAAATGACAACAGAATAGAAGGTATCATGGATCGCGTAACAAGACTTGCAAGTGGAAATGGGCGGGACATGTTGACAGACAGGACCCCTAAAATTTGGAGATGGGGACCTTGGGAGAATAAGTGGCGTTGGAAGACCTCAGAAAAGATGATGCAACGACATAGCCGCTGTTGGGGGTAGAAATTGGCTGCAAACAGCAACAGACCGAATTTTTTGAAGGAAGAGGCCTCTATCCAGCAGAGGAGGAAAGAAGATGATTTGCATCAACATAAAAATTGGTTCATATATATAGAACTTTCAAGAATTTGAGTAGTGTGGTTGTCAATAATGGGTAGAATTGGTAAATGTTATACGTGTGTAAAGTGATCACTTAAACCAGCCTATGATGGTTGTCACCCCCGTAAATGCCCAGACTTCCATATTCTTCTTCATCTTTGATGAGATGTCAAAAAATAATATAAAAAAGGTGCTTTCAAGATGATCAAAATGTTGGACAATCAATCCGAGACATAAATCTCAAGACTATGAAAAGTCTGAATTCATACTGGATATCCTTAGCTATCAATTTATGGAGAAGAGAAAAGTCATATTTCTATCAGATTAACTGCAATGAAGAAAATGCATCTGCATGTTTTGGGTAACTACCATAGACAATGACGTATCAGACTAATTTATCTTCCAGTTTCCAGGACCAACTTACCAAAGACGAAACCAGTCAGGAGAGAATCAAGAGCCTTACTATATGTTGACCGTGTTTCTAATTTTCATTCACAAATTCTGGACTTGCTCCACTTAGGTGTTATTTATATCAAGTTGTTAAAACTAAAAATAAAGTTTTATTTATGCTTCAATTGAAAAGATCTTTTGTATCTTCGTCTTCCTGGCTCTATCCCAACTTATCGTCTTTGTAGACTATTGGGATCAGCTCTCCTCATCCTCGGGTTGTAGGTCCTTCTATCGTGGACAACGTCACCTAGGCCATTCCTTTGAATCGTGTTTTCTTTCTGCAGCATCCATGAATTTATCATCCTCTAGATGTCTTTCGAGAAAGATCTATGGTGATTGCCTGGTTCACAATATGATTCTTTGGCCTTCTTCTAGATGTTTTTTGAGGAAGATTCATGGCGATTGCCTGGTTCAAAATATGATCAGGTATGGTACTTCTTTATTGTGAATAAATAAATAAAACTGGTCTAAAAATGTTTTATTACCGTTTATAATGATGTGGATGATATGATGATGATAATAATTGATAAAAAATCTCGGGGCATTGAGTAGGCAGAGTCTGGCGGGGAGAAAGAGAAGCCGATGCATTATCTTCTCAGTCTTCTTGGGCAGCATGGCCTGGATGTTGAGCAGGACGCTTCCCCGTGCGATGGTCACCCCGGAGAACAGCTTGCCTCCTCCTTGGGGGATGGTGTTGGATTTCTCGTTGTCTCTGGCGGTGTCGCCGTCCAAATCTTATGCCTCGGCGGGTAGGTACTCCATGACGACGGCGAGGCAGACGGCCACACCGGCCCCTAACTTTTTGACGCAGTTGCCCTTCCCGAACGATCTGTGGATACGGCCGACAATCATGCCACATTCTAACATTCTGGTCTGACCCTTCGAATCCCATCGGGAAATACGTCTCATCAGCAGATTAAAAACACCAATATTTCAGATTTGCTTCGCAATTGTGAAAACGTATTCCATTAATTGATTTGGCAGTCGCTTTGTGGTAAAATCTATCAACTTTTAAATTAAGTTTAACTTAGTAAATACCACTATTTCTTAAAATCTACCGTGACACGTGTTTCGAAGCATTGCGAATCATTTTCAAACACCGTATATAATCATACGGTGTTTGAAAATGATGCGGAATGCATCAAAACACGTATCACAGTAGATTTTAAGAAATAGTGGTATTTTCTAAGTAAAACTTAAATGAAAAAAATATTTATATTTATACATATATGTTTCCATTGGTCACTTTTAAATTTCCCTCACTCATGCGTGTCAATAAGTGACTACGAGTTCCCATTTTTTGCGTCAGTAGTGACACATGCTGGTGTTTGCTATCATATTTTCAAATTATCATTCTTGGGACATCCTTATTATACGACATGCATTTTTTATATAGTGGGACAATATATCCCAAACACATTTTTTTATGTCTTTACATTTTAACCCTTTGTTCTGAAAAGTTTTTTTGGTATGTGCATATCGCCAACTCAATCAAAATCCGAGACTTATTATTATTATTTTTTTCTATATTTTTAATTCTTTTACATTTCACAATACATTATAATTACAAGTACAAAAAATGTATAAAATATTAATACAAAAAGATCCCACAAAGGCATGGCCTATGTGTGGGTGTCATTATATTTTAGGTTATAATAAAGGGCGCTGGCAAGAATACAATATATATTATCAGAAATAAAATTAAATTAAAAGCGCTAAAATAAAATACAAATATTTGATTTTAACAGAAGAAAAAAAAATTAAAAGGATGAAAAAAGTTAGCAATATCTACTATGTATATAGTTATACTTTTAAAAGAAGAAGTTACACTAAGTTAAGTTATGTCCGACTCCGTAGTGTAATGGTCAGCACGCTTGGCTACCGTTCTGGAGGTCCCGGGTTCAATTCCCAAGGGGGGTAAAATAAATATAAGTGATTTTTTCACTGTAATATTTATTCAATATTACCATGAACTGGTACCTGAAGCGGAAGGCTGATCACCTTTCCTTCATGTGTAAACACTGATCAAGATAACACTGCGTTAATATGACACAGTGCCCTATGCACCATTGGGGTGCGTATAAGGGTTTTATTATTATTATTATTACACTAAGACCTTGCTTTGCGTCGTAGATACGTTCCAATATATCGCGGCGCGAAATTGAAACAACACAAAGTGAATTGCTTTTTCCATTGGAAATCATATAAACATCAAAGACAGGTTACCGTATTTGTCGTTCAGTCCTTGAATGTTATAAAAAAAAAATATTTACATAACAAAACAAAAGTAAGACTTTGAAACAACGCAAAGTGAAACGACGCAAAGCGAGGTCTGAGTGTACTTAGATCTATTTTTTTAATAAATAATTTGTACTTATTTGATTCTGGTTTAATTATATAAAAACAATATATTAAAAATAAGACTTTATTTTCTTGGTGCTATAGCGGCGGCATGCGGGTAGTACGGCAAACCACGCATGCCGCCTCTATGGCGGCACTCCAGTGCTGAGGGTTAAATACCTTTATAAAAAATGCGATATTTCAGAAATGATCTTTTTTTATAATATAATATCTGATTAGTAAAATAACTAAATTTAAGAAAAAAATAATCAGACTCAAAAGTAAAAAAAAAAAAATTGAACATAAAATGTATAGTTTAACTTACAGAAGAACTCACGGTTGATTGTTTTGTTTCAATATCTTTATGTTTATCTTTATTTAACTTGGAAATGTGAATGTTGTCGGAACCTCCACTTTTTCCATTCCGACGTTTTTTTTTCTTTCTTTTCTTTTCATCAGTTTTGGAGCTACTTCCGCTACTTCCAGTGGAGTTTGAAGGTTCCTCATTCTTGGCTGGCTCCATTTCAACCTAAAATTATTTTTTACCATATCATTTCAACATTCTAATACCATAAACAGTTTTTTTATTTTGTTTTGAATATTGAAAGCATTAACTTTGTGGATCATATTGATATTTTATTTTGAGAAATAAAAAGACTTTGTTTTTTGATCCACTCCACAATTAGTTTAAATTAAACCCTGAAGAGGGCAACCGGTTGTTGCCGAAACTAGTTGGTTGTTATTAAAAATGTGAGTGGATCAAAAAACAAAGTCTTTTTATTTCTCAAAATAATATAGTTTTTCTATTTTTTATATTTACATAAATTGTATACATTTGTTTAAAGAACATTTTTAAAGATATTTAAAATATTTTTTTGTAGAGACCCACCAAGCCATCTTGTGTCTTGTCGGTGGAGTTCTTTTTACAAATGTTTTTTATTGTTTTTATCCATTTTAACCTAATATACACACAAAAAAGAGATAAAAAATTAAGAATATAAACTATTTTACAATTTTGATAGAATTAACTCTTGATCATTTACCTATTCCGTTATTTTGCCTTTGTTCCATATTTTATTTTGACCTCAATAACACATTAACACATAATTATTATTGCTTGTAAAAGTCTACGTAATCGGAGGGCATATATTACTAGAAGTTTGGATTTGAAGGAAGCTAGAAGTGCATGTCAGGATAGTGCAGCGTTTCATCCTTTCTGCCTACCCCTACAGGGAAACATTAACTGCTTGTAGTAGTATTTTTTTTTCAAACCCTTATCCGCACCCCAATGGTGCATAGGGCACTGCATCATATAAACACAGTGTTATCTTGATTGTTAACATACGAAGGAAAGGTGATCAGCCCTCCGCTTCAGGTAACAGTCCAGGATAATATTGAATAAATATTATTCCGCCTCCATAGTGTAATGGTCAGCACGCTCGGCTACCGTTCTGGAGGTCCGGGGTTCGATTCCCAAGGGGGGTAAAATAAATATAAGTGATTTTTTCACTGTAATATTTATTCAATATTACCATGGACTGGTACCTGAAGCGGAGGGCTGATCACCTTTCCTTCATGTGTAAACAATCAAGATAACACTGCGTTTATATGACACAGTGCCCTATGCACCATTGGGGTGCGGATAAGGGTTTTATTATTATTAAATATTAGAGTGAAAAAATCACTTATTTTATTATATATTTATTTGACCCCCTCTGAAAATCGAACCCGGGACCTCCAGAACGGTAGCCGAGTGTGCTGACCATTACACTACGGAGGTGGAGGTAGTAGTATTTGAGAAGCCTTAATCAAGCTTGCCTTTTTATAAGGCATCATTTTTGTGCCGCCCAGAACGACCACTGCTGACAATTTGTCGGCAGTTCTCGTCAGAACTTCGGGACGCAGACCTGATTTGGGAGGATGCAAGGGAGCTGGCAGCCGATAGAAATGCCTGGAGACAGTTTGTGGACTTCATTTGCTGGGGAGCGGATATGGTTTAAATAATAAATAAAGTACTAGAAGATAAATTATTTATTTTTAATAAAACAGGCACCATTCACTCTGTTCAAAGCATTCGCTCTTCTTTCCATATCACTATCAATCATTAATAATTTCCCTCTGCCTATCCCTGCGTGAAGCGGCATGATGGTTAGTTAGTTCTTTAGTTAGCACATTGTTTGCAGGAAACGCTTAAACGCGTCATTTACATGTTGTTGGTAGAGAGCGGGAGACGCTTATAAGCATTCAATATACTTCTTTTTGGTAGAGCGCGACAGACACCAAAAAAAAACGTTCTACAGATTGGAATTGGGTTTGCGGTTACTTGTAATAAGTATGAGTCCACCTCGGTGTAATGGTCAGTACGCTCGGCTATCGTTCTGAAGGTCCCAGGTTCGATTCTCAGAGGGGGGGTCAAATATTAGGGGGTTGAATTAGTTCTTGCCGTTTATAAAAATTTAAGATTTCTCTGTGATTTAAATAGATTCCTTTCGTTTTTTTTGTTTTCCTGTCCCCCGTTGCCTCGAACACCCCCGTGGGACTTTCAATCGCCTCAAACCGCCTCAAAATTAAGGCCATGGGCCTTGTTCATCGGCAGGGAAACTGAGTCCCGTATGCTCTGAAGGAGAGAGATATGGAAAGGCGACTTTGCATGTGTGATTCACTTTTGCAACGGCATCACAGGAAAGGTTTTTTGCATCGCGTCATCACCAGCGATGAGAAGTGGATCTTCTTCATCATCTGCCAGCCACTCCCTGCTGAAACCAGCATTGCAAAACGCAACATTCACGGCTCAAAAACGATGCTTTGCATTTGGTGGGATCAGCAGGGAGTAATTTTTTTTGAGCTTCTCAAAGCAGGCCAAACAGTCACAGCAGAGGTTTACAAGCAGCAAATGATCAAACTGAAAACAGCAATTGAAGAAAAACGTCCAGAATACGCAGCCAGGCACGAGTCGATTCTCATTCACGGCAACGCGCGCCTACATGTTGCCAAAGTGGTAAAAGAACAGATAAACTCCTTTGGCTGGGAGGTTCTGTCACACCCGCCTTACTCCCCTGACGTCGCACCATCCGATTATCATCTGTTTCGGTCCATGCAGCATGGATTATCGGGAGAAATTTTCAAAAGTTATCGAGAAGTCGAATTATGGGTTGAAAATTGGATTGCCTCAAAAGACAAGGTTTTCTTTTATAGGGGAATACGACTTCTTCCTGAAAGATGGGCCAAAGTAGTCGAGAAAGAAGGGCAATACTTTTAATAAATTCTTACTTTTAAAAAAAAATATTTTTTCAATTCAAAATACTACAAAAAACGGCGAGAATTAATTCAACCCCCTATTAAATATAAATGATTTTTTCACTCTAATATTTATCCATTATTACCCTGGATTGGGACCTGAAGCGGAGGGCTGATCACCTTTCTTTCATGTATTAACGATCAAGATAACACTGTGTTTATATGATGCAGTGCCCTATGCACCATTGGGGTGCGAATAAGGGTGAGAAGAAGAAGTAGAATTAAGATTAAGGGTGAGAAGATTAGTATACTGAGGGACGGGCGGCAGACTGTCTGAGTATAATTAGGGTCGAGGTTGATAAAAAAACCGCCCGACAACAATGTGTTGATATGTCAAGAAAAATATGGCTGCAAATGTTTTAAAAATGGTGCGATAGTTTGAAAAATGTAATTCATTTAAAATACTTACATTTTGGGGGTCTGGCATTACAAATATGAAGTCTGGAATTTTGCCACTTATATATTGAAGCCGAGAATTTGTATAAAGTGCCGTTTTTCTGAAATTTATTGCAATTTTGAGATTTCTTCGACATGAAATGCAAATACTTTTGGGAAATTGATCGTTTTCTGTGACCTGAAAAAAATCATACGTTATTTTTAAGAGGCAGTACAATTTATAATCCAAATTTTTATTTATTTTTTCAAGACATATTAAGGTGGAGACTGACTGGAGCATTTCGTCGTAATATAACGTCGTAACATCGCTTGCGGCGAGCATCACCGAGCATCCGAAACTATGGATGGAGCGCTCGGCTCTCTGTACTGACTGCCTGAATGCTCGCATCGTAACGTGTTACGTTACGACGAAATGTGAAGGTCAGGCCCCACCTTTACATACATAAGTCATTTGTATATAATATTCCCGATGAGTAATTTCTATTTCTCATTTTGGGACATGGGATTAAGGTTAACAAGACTGGAACACAAATAATAAAGTTACAAAAAAGATTTTTTTTAATAACCAAAACTAATACATGGCAAAATATAAAAACAAAAACAGGTATAATAAATAGGCACAAGAAGCACATTTAAAAGAAATAAATGAGAAAAACATAAGGTAAGAACCATATTTAAAATAAACAAATGAGAAAATATAAAAAATGAGAAAATATAACAAATGAACCAATGTGATTGCGTTCACGGAACCAACATCATCAGGTTGGCAACATCTGTTTTTGGGAAAATTGGTAGTAAATCCCCATCTTTTATATCAATGGATAGTCACACGTATTCACAACAAAAGTCGAAGTTTGATTACAATAGCAGTAGTTAGATTACATTATGCAAATTTATTATAACAAGTTTTGAGTAATGCACATTTTTAATTTGTTGTTGACGGAGATAAGAAGTCAAAATAAAATATGGAACAAAGGCAAAATAAAGAAATGGGTAAATGATCAAGAGTTAATACTATGAAAATAATAAAATAGTTATAATTTATTTTTTCTTTCTTTCTTGTGTGTATATTATGTTAAAATAGATAAAAAAAATTAAAAAAAATGTTAAAAGAACTCCACTGACAAGGCACACAAGGTGACTTGGTGGGTCTCTGCAAAATTTTTTAAATTATGTTTATTAATTTTTAAATGAATGTATATATGTATTTATATGTAAGTATATAGTTAACAAATAAAAATTTCAATATAAAAAAGTATTTGATAACATCTGCGGTCACAATAAGCTAATCCCACATATAAATAAAAAAATAAAACATGATTCTTGATGTCATTTTAATGATTATGATATTTGTGCGGACCGCAAAGCGTTTTTAATATACCGCAAAGCGTTTTTAATATACCGCAAAACGAAAAATGTTATTTCGTAGAACATTATTTTATCTTAATGGCACCTCAAATAAAACATAATAATGTTGAAAAATCAATGAAGAACTAATAAAATTAATTATATTGTAACAATGACGTCCCTATATATTTATTTTTTCTTTTAAAAGTTTGGCGCGGGATCGTATCTAGTTTGAACAGCCCTGATGTATATAATGTAACAAAACAAAAACAGGAAAAACGCGATGAATGGAAAACCGATAAAATAAACCGGAGATATTTATGGATTAATTGAAAATTAAAGTGCTTTTGACGTAATGACATAAGATGCAAAAGGCATATCAGTTCATGATCTCAAACAAACTAACCTCCAAATTAGTTATATGTCGTATATCCTTTACAACACTGGGATTATCCAATATATTGATTGTTCCATTATTTTCGAGGCAAATTCGGCATTTATCTATCACCAGGGCAAGAACATTCTCCTCGCCAGACATTTTTTGTTGTTGTATAAAAAAAAATGCGTAAACACAGCTGACAGCGTCGACAACCCCGCCAAATCCTGGCAGATTATACATACACATACAAATATTATGTACATATCGCTCACTCCTTTCAAGAACGTCATAAATCAAAAAACTTGATTTTTCAGGAGAACGTTTTTAAAGTTTACAAATATAATACAATGTATTAAAAATAAATATCAAGCTACTTACTGAACTTTTTACTGTGCAACAGATCTTTTTAGGTAAAACCTGAAGGTTTTTTCTGCATTTGAAAAATATTTAGTATGTTAAAAAAAAATTTATTGAACAATACCTTTTCTTCAAAATGCAAAAACAACATTTTCTGCCCTGTAGCGGGTAAATATTAAGTTAAAAATATGCCTGTTTTCAGTAAAACTATATCTATACTATATCCCAGCAGATATAGTATATTCTCTGGGCATTCCGAAAACATGTACAACTGAAAATTGACGTTTTTTGATTTATGACGTTCTTGAAAGGAGTGAGCGATATGTATCTTCAAAGTAACAGCATATGTATATAATTATACATATATGCTTTTTTATGTTAAATCATTTAACAAAAAAAAGGTAGCATCTTTCTAGTATTAATATGGGGCAAAATTAAAAAGTTATTTTTTTATCTATATTTCATTATTCGTATTTGCTTTTTATTTACACAATAAATTATAAAAATTTAAAATAATACAAATTAGTACCTACACGCACATATTGATATTTTAAAAATATACTCTATTTGAAACAAACCTATACAATGTATAACCCAAGCTAGAGATTAACATACGAAAGGCCTATTTTATAGGATTATTGGATTAAAAAAAGCATTTTATTGTAATATAATAAAACAACAAATATAAAGATTTTATAGAATGTATTACCCAAGCTAGAGATTAACATACAAAACGACTATTTAATAGGTTTCTTGGATTTAAAAAAGCATTTTATAGCAATATAATAAAACAACAACTATAAAGATTTTCCCTACTTTTATTTTATTTGAGCAGTGACCGTGTTTTGTCATTATTGACATCATCATACTTGATAAATAAAATAAAAATGGAAAAAACTGTACAGTTGTGTAGTTTCACTAAGAAATGTAAGTAAAAAACATTAAATTAAAAATATATGTTAATTGATAATACTCTATTTCCCATTGTGCCTATGAAATTGTAGCCTTCATTTCATCAAACCATAACTTTCCTTGGGAGCGGTATTGCCACTATTATAAGTGACATAAGGAGCAACATAACTTTTTCCATCCATATCTAACTAACCATCACGCTGCCTTCCCGCAGGGGCAAGCGGAAGGAATAGAATGCCACACCAATCTGTCTCTGCAAACAATATTCGACTCTTCCACATTCATGCATCTCATCGTACATACCCGCCAATCACTTTGACCTGATCACTTTCAAGTATTTGAAATACTTGATCATGCCAAGTTTTCCTCGGTCTTCCTTTTGCTAATATTTATTAACTACATTTGCCATATACATTTTCTTCTTCAAACCCTTATCCGCAGCAGATGGTGCATAGGACACTGCATCATATAAACACAGTGTTATCTTGATCGTTAACACATGAAGGAAAGGTGATCAGCCCTCTGCTTCAGATACCAGTCCAGTCAATATTGAATAAATATTGGAGTGAAAAAATCACTTATATTTATTTGACCCCCCCCTGGGAGTCGAACCCAGGACCTCCAGTATGGTAGCTGAACGTGCTGATCATTACACTACGGAGGTGGACAAAATGCCATAGATTATTCATCCGTATCTCTTTTAATTTATTAAGAGGTATTTTGTTTTAGCCTCAAAAAAGTATTTTTCTCTTACTCAAGTAAACTGAAGCCTCTTTTTAACTATCAGAACCACCTCTACATATTCATTACTTTACCACAAAGCTGGGGGATGTTTTCCTTGTTGATTTTTGCCTTTATAGGAGGAATATTTCACTAACATTCTGATTCTGTATGATGATAAGATATCGTAAAATTTCATTGCGTTATCTCTTGTTGGAGCGGTATCCGGAGAAACCCTTCCATTTTATGTCTGCTGTGATGTGCCTGGTCGGCACAAACATCCAGGGGAGCAGTTCAGATTGCAATGACTACGATTGGACATATCGACAAGATAGTGATCCCTAACAAGGGTGCCATGTTAACACACTATGGACGGGAAAGGTATTTCTACCCATTCGGTGGATTGATGCTTAAGGACGGGAAGGGTATTTTTACCTTCTGCGCCAGCCTCATTTCAATGTCAGAATAGAAAGAATTACATATTTACTGTTTTTATATGAATATTATGTACCAATCTCTTTCTTAAGGTCTTAACTATATTATGTTCATAAATATCAAATTTTTTAATGTATTTTTTTGTGCCTGCAGGCACAAAAAACACCCGTTCGAAGTGTGTTAAAAAATATTATTCTTTGAGATATATCTATATATATATATTTTTTTAATTTTATATCACCATTTAAATAATAATATGCTACCTCAAGGCAGCTTATGGTAAAACAAATAAAATAAAACACATTTTTAAATATTTATTTATTATTTCATGTTATAAAGAGTGAATACTTTTACAAATACATATATTAAAAATATCAGCAGTTTTTCGATTATACCTTTGCTTCCTAAGCTGTATACCAGACATTTATTTTATAATATGTATGAAAATGGCAAAAGGCTTCGATATTTGTAAGGTATTATATAATAATACAAGGATATTGTAAAAGTTAATATAAAATTTCAAGCACATAATCACAATTATATTCTTGCGATATGTCATACAAATATTAGATACAAAAATATCTCCGTAGCTACAAATTATTTAAACAAAATTTTAATTTTGGTATTGTATAAAGATGCTGAATGAGAATGATCTAATCATTTATTTTGGGAAAAAATGCAATAAAAACGTTTCACAAATGTTACAATAGAATTATAAAAAAAGTCCAGCTTAACAGATAAATAATAACACAAACTTTGACATAAATACACATTGATAGAAATGAATTAAATGTAATCATAAGATATAAGGTTTAAGGAATGATACTTTGTACTACAATTTTATTGTTAATGATATTATATCGCTCACTCCTTTCAAGAACGTCATAAATAAAAAATCGTCAATTTTCAGTTGTGCGTTTTCGGAATGCCTAGAAAATGTACTATATCCCAGCAAAAGCGGTATATTTTTAACTTAATATTTACCCGCTACAGGGCAGAAAGTGTTGTTTTTGCATTTCGAAGAAAAGATATTGTTTAATTATTTTTTTAAATATACTAAATATTTTTCAAATGGAGAATAAACCTTCAGGTAAAAGTTCTGTTGCAGAGTAAAGAGTTGAATAAGTGGCTTGATATTTATTTTTAATACATTGTATTATATTTTTAAACTTTAAAAACGTTCTCCTGAAAAATCAAGTTTTATGATTTATGACGTTCTTGAAAGGAGTGAGCGATATGCTAAATTTGCAACTAAATTATTTCAGGTGGGTATTATTTGTCATATTTTAAGTTTTAAAAAAGTGCTAAAGATTTTTTTGGTTCAAAATCAATAGATTTATTGATATGGCAGTCTTAATAATAATATTAAATACAGATATATTTAAAGAAATAACTTATTTTCACATACATTGTCTGTCAAAAAAAAAAATAATAATAATTGGGAAAATATTGGAAATACAACCAATTTTTGGGGTAGGAACATCAAATTTTGTTATTGTCATTTGAATTAAATATAAAGTTGTTTGAGCGTGGCATGACACTTAATTCAAATACAGCAGACTCTCCATTTATAGAAATCAGATCAACTGAAAATCACATTATTTTGGTTTGCTGTTTGCACATGGTTTGCTGTAGTTAGTTTCGTAATTGTTATTTGATATATTACGATCTTATAAACATTTGAATGTTGCCACAAGTGCTCCACCAGTTCCCAAAATTTTTTCTACTCATTTTTAACAGAGTGTAATACTATTACGTACACACACATTATAAAAAAGATGTTTCACAGCTTTCACAAACACGCTATTTTCTCAGAGAAATCCCACATATCATTAATGAAAACTTACCAATAAAAACGCAACAAATATATACATTTTTGTATACAAAGATGTCCAATGAATAAAATAAAACTAGCCAAAAATGCTAAAATGCGTTTTGGTACATTAAAATTAAGCATCATTAAACCGTTAAAACAATTTAAAAAAATCATCTTTAACATTGAAATGAAATGGGTTTCAACTTTTGTTAAATTGTTGAATGAAACCCAAATGTATAAATTTCTGAATTACATATCTTAAAGATAATAAAAATGCAGTCGTTTTATGAAATTAATCACTTTACTTATTTGCAAAAAATAAATACATAAATTTATGTACTGAAAAATAAAAGATTTATTTATTTTTCAGACATTCACGGTAATCAAGTATTTCAAGAAACTTGGTACAATGCGCAATTTACCACCCTACCTCCGGGTTATTTTGAGGCATATTTTTTACAAACAAGCAATAAAATCATGTTTGTTGTCACAAAATATTGTCAGGTATGAAACCTGACAAAAATTTGTCGGTGTATCCGGTACGCATAAAATATTTTTGGAACAGATACCTTTTCTCGTGCGCCTAGGTCATGCGCGTTAGCGCGGAATGGTGAAGAAAAACCGCGCGTACCATGTACCCCCCTATGTGTAGGGCGTTTAATTTAAAAATACTTATTTATTGCTTTCAATTAATACTTTTATTTATAATACCTATAAGCTAAACTACATTTAATAATATTGTCTTGGTATTTATTGATCAACGATCAAGATAACACTGCGTTTATATGATGCAGTGCTCTATGCACCATTGAGGTGCGGATAAGGGTTCGAATTTATTTGACAATTTAAGTAGATTTATCCATCACAAATTAGAGCCATTGTGAAAAGATAAAAATAACATTTGAGCACATTTCAATAATTAAAAAAAATCATGCCCATTAGTATTTTACGAGAATTTCGTAAAAAAATTCGACAATTCAAAGAAAAATATAAGCAGAGCCTCGTCAATAAAAAAAAACTGCAAAATTAAATAAAAATAAAAATTTATATTTCAGAACAAAGTTTTAGAATACTTGAAATGTTAATGAACCAGAATGTTAGAAAAACATCATAACAGAATTTGAGAAACAAATTCACAAAATTCGAAATGTTCTTCGCCATTTAACCTTTTGCCCATGCATACTATTATACAGTGAAACCCTTTAAATGAAAAAAAAACTTAAATGGAGGGAAAATGTAAATGCGGGGTATTGAAAAAAAATATTGAATTTTTTTTTTGTGAAAATCATGTAATGACTTAAACAAATAAAACAACCAAAAAATGTAAAAACAGCATGTAAACGATGATCGCGACTATGTAAAAAAAAATCAATACAAATCGAGTAAAAAATCTAATGACAGGATATTTCCGACGTAAACTGGGGGGAAAAAACCTAAATGCTGGTAATAAATGTGCAAAAATATATCGGAAATAACTACACGCAATTTGTAGGAAAATGTTAAAACCGGGTTTCACTATATATTTAAATTTATTAATACTGAATAAGGGTTAGAAAAGAATCCAAGTATGTAATGTGAAGAGACTGAACTGAGGCTCTACAGTCATATTTCAACAATAAAAAAATGCATTACTTGCAATTAAGATTACACTAGAAAAATAATGTTTTAAGTTAGCCTAAGGAAACATTCCTGTAATATTTGGTAAATTTTGTATAAAAAATGCGTACAAAAATGGAATACACACAATCGGTTAAGTCACATAATAATACAACATTATCGTATAGTTAATATTTTGAGTATATATGATTACACGTCGCGTTCCGTCAAAGAGCTGCAGCTGCCGTTGAATGACGCATGTCTGAGATTGCAGGAAAGCTGATACATGTTTTAGCATAGGGGGGAGAGAGAGTTCCGGATCAACGGAATAGGGATCGCGGGCGGCTGCTCATGAAGTGCCATGGGTGGCCGGCCGCGCGGTGCTTCTTGCGCGGGGACGATCTGAATAGAATATTTAGTATTTAGAACAAAATTAAGACAATACATTTTACATTGCATACACTTGGCACGACCAAATCCATCGGAACCTAAAATCTAGTGTCAAAATCCTACGTAACCGAAGGACATGTCGCTCACTCCTTTCAAGAACGTCTTAAATCAAAAATCTTGATTTTTCAGGAGAACGTTTTTAAAGTTTAAAAATGTAAAACAATGTTTAAAAAAAATATATCAAGCCACTTATTGAACTTTTTACTGTGCAACAGATTTTTTTAGGTAAAACTTGAAGGTTTTTTCTCCATTTGAAAGATATTTAGTGTATTTAAAAAAATAATCAAACAATACCTTTTCTTCAAAATGTAAAAACAACACTTTCTGCGCTGTAGCGGGTAAATATTAAGTTAAAAATATGCCTCTATTGCTGGGATATAGTACATTTTCTGGGCATTCCGA
Source organism: Brachycentrus maculatus (assembly GCF_059751285.1). Lineage (NCBI taxonomy): Eukaryota > Metazoa > Arthropoda > Insecta > Trichoptera > Brachycentridae > Brachycentrus > Brachycentrus maculatus. The sequence continues at coordinate 959,030 of NW_028281060.1, read as the reverse complement.
AAACATGCACAGCTGAAAATTGACGATTTTTGATTTATGACGTTCTTGAAAGGAGTGAGCGATGTGTGACTAGGTGTATGGATGTAGAAGAAGCTAGGAGAGTATGTCAGAACAGAAGAGTGTGGTGCTCCATCCTATCTGCCTACTCTGCAGTGAAACACTGTGATAATAATAATAATAAAAGTAGTAGCAGTAGTAGTAATTAAATATTAATTAAGTATCTGTCAAGCGTCATAGATGATGGGGTAGATGACACCATCTACATATTGTTTCTTGTGATTATAGATCAGGGGTTCCCAATCTTTTCAGCCCGCGGCGCACATACAAGTTTAGTATTTTGTCACGGCACGCAACTTTAATAAGCTATTTGGAAAAGACAATGTGACTATATATGTATATATGTACATATATTATAGTCGAAAGAAATAGGTAGGTACCTACAATAATAGTAGATGGGTAGAGAGATGCTAGCTCTCAAAAAAGAAATTGTTGCTTTATAGGCACCCGAGAATATTTGTGGTTTCGGATAAAGAAAGAGGATTGACTCATGGCGCCCCTCTTTACTTTCGCTGCGGGTGTTGCGGCGCACACTTTGGGAACCCCTGCAATAGATTATTTTATCCATGCTTTTTAGATTACTTTTCGATAGTAACCCTAAACATTTAGTTTTGTAATAAAAGTGTCGGATTTGTGATCACATCAGCGATTCGGGTCGTAAGCTATCAATATCCAATTCTAATCACAAAAGTAGAAATAGCATCACAGGAACAACTGTTTTATATGAATTACTATCAAATAAATAAAACCTTTAAGTGAAATTTTAATCTGGAGATAAATTGCCTCCAACATCCTGATATGCCGTTATTATATATCATACCAGTAGTGTCCTCGTAAAAGAAAAGTTTGAAGGTACAAAAAATAACTAACTAACTAACTTACCATCATGCCGCTTCACCGCAGGGGTAGGCAGAGAGAATAGAACATCTTTGCAAACATTCTTCGCCTCTTCCACGTTCATGCATCTCCTCATACATACCCGCCGATTGTTACGACTCCTAACCTGACCACTTTCAAGTATTTGGCATACCTGATCGTGCCATGTTTTTCTCGGTCTTCCTCTGCTCCTTTTTCCAATTACATTCGCCTCATAAATTTGTTTTACCGTTCTTTCCTCACTCATTCGTTCTACATGTCCAAACCATCTCAACACACCTTTCTTAATTTCATCGATAATGCTTATCTCAGCTTTGCATTCCTTCCTTATTTCACTATTCGAACATGTATCATACATCGGTTTGTCGCACATTCTTCTGAGAGATTGCATTTCGACTCGAACTTTCATCCTTCTTTTGCCAACTCCATGTTTCACTTCCATACATTAGAGTTGGAACCAGGACAAAAAATAATGACAGGGCCAAATAAAAATTTGAACTTACAGATGTTCAGGTGTCTCCGGATTAATGTGGGAGTCATTCTTGTCAGTGATATAACGAGGGGTTTCAATACCAAACGGGCTGTACAATTTTGTGGGAGTCCTACCCAAAACCTGCAATTAAGATAGTAATATAGTAAAACCTCGATGTAACGGACATCTATTTAAGAAATTTCGGATATAATGGACAAACATCCGGTCAAATGTTAATTTTAAAAAAAAATGTCCTGTTAACATTATACATGCTTAAATTCAATGGGGATTTCAAATTCATGCTTCAGTTCCCAGGGGGGGGGTAAATAAATATTAGTGATTTTACACAAAAATATTTTCAAAAATAAATTTGTTTGCATTAGAAAAAGGGTGTTTACTTTACGACATCTTGCCTGCGGTGTAGCGGGAGTGTGGCACGGGGTGTTGCCAGCATCAGTTAATCGCTGGCGGCGTCGAGATCCCATTTGCAAATGCTGAGGAAAAAAAATAGAGTTATATGGCAACACAATAATAGTGAACAACATTTAAAAACACAAGACAATCGGCACTATTCTGACATCTCAATTTAAACATCAATTCATGTGTGAGCTATCGGCAGCCACCATGATTGAAGCTATTTATTTAGCTCTTATTTAAAATGTAAGCGAGATATTCTTATTGAAATCAGTTAAAAAAGGGGGAGAATATATGATTAAAATCTAGACATTTAAATTGCCTATAAGAAACATCAAACTAGTAATCTGGGCCGGTAAAAATGCACAATTACTAAACTAACTACATATATAGTTATATATATATATATATAACTGATTATTAAAATTACAATTTGAAAAAAAAATAGAACAAATGTTATGTAAAATTTCAGGCATTTAAAAAAAACTGTTATAAATGCACAATTTTCATTCATAAGCAAGATGATTCTTTAGTTTAATAATACATTTATTTGAACTGTTCCATGAAAAGTATTTTAATTAAATTACATAAAGTAATTTGGCGACGGAACCATCTGTCTCATCATCAATATGATAGGTATTCAGGAAGCAGGTGTCCGTCAAATAAACATATTGCATATTTGTGCATAATAATGCACAAATATGAAATATAAGATCATGCACACGAATTATATGCTAGAGAAAGGTATAGTTTCATTAAAAAAAAAGGACACAAAATCTTAAATAATCCAATTTGAAGTTTCAATTTTACCAGGGTTAAAACGCCGAAAGAACTCCGGACTCTTCTAAATGTCCTCGTTATTTTCTCAGCCCCTGAACGAAAGGCCTTTTTAGAATTCGACAAATTCATTCTTGTCAAAACTCCGGGATTACAAGACGTGAATTTCGATTTTTCTTTCAAAGGAGTCCCAGACGGTTCCTCCCGAAACTTTTCGTCTAAATTCTTGCATATCTTCCTCTTGTTTGCCACCGAATTTTCGCACTCGCGGGACGGACGAAACGAGAGGATCTTATTTTCAGACTTCATGTTCTTAATATGTTTATTTATACAGCGCAAAATGATCTTCATCAAAAGTACGTTACAGACCGGCCCAGCCGAAATTCAAATTTTCTTTGTTTCATTTGTTTGGATGAAATTTGACATTGATCGGTGAACGGCCAGTGGTATTGCTAGTACTAAACAAAACTTTGTAAAAATATGTAGTTAAGTACTTACTCATTTTAAAAATAAAGCTTTAAAAAAGTTTTAAGCATTTTGAGTCAATAAAAAAATTACATTACATTAAAATATGTATGTATAAAATAATTACACTATTCCAAAAATCTTATTATTCAATTTTGTGCTGAGCAACCAAAAATAGACAATGACCTTAAACGTTTAGAGGTCAGAAAAGTCAGATCAGTTTTCACAAAAAGTCTCAGTGGTCCGTCAGTTTTAGTGCGGTGCCGGCGAAATAGTAAATTTAAAAAAAAAATCTCAATAATAAAACATGGCTAAATACAAGGTTGTTATGGTCCGTCACGGAGAGAGCGAGTGGAATCAAAAGAACTTGTTCTGTGGGTGGTTTGATGCTGAACTCAGCGATAAAGGTAATTTACTTAAAGTTTTATTCGAGTTCTTTTCGAGTACACTTTTCATTATAACTAGATCAGATAATGTATCTAGTTTTATCTATATATCTCTATATATTTTTTCTACAATTGATGACTGTATTACACAATAACTTCCGCATTACTGCCTGTCAAAAACAATTAATTACTGAATCTTCTTCTGAAAATATGACTTACTGATGGATTATATCTTCAAATATCTAATACTACTCTGTAAGTAGTACAAAACGTTATTGAAAATACACGACAATGAAATATATACTTAAAAATTTGAATGTATTCTTATCATTTTTTGGAAATAACGATTTGGAATGGGAGGGAGGAAAACAAATGAATAAGTCAATTTTCAGTTCTTTTTTCAAAAAAAAATTTGTATGGTAGGTACTTTTGCCTGCCTCCGTGGTGTAATGGTTAACGCGTTTAGCCACATTGCTGGAGGTCCTGGGTTTGATTCCCAGGGGGGGGGGGTTAAAATAAATATTAGTGATTTTTTACTCCAATATTTATTTAATATTACCCTGGGCTGGACCCTGAAGCGCAGGAGTGATCACCGTGCCTTTATGTAAGTATTGATCAAGATGACACTGTCTAGACGATGCAGTGCCCTATGCGCCATTGGGTGCAGATAAGGGTTAGAAGAAGAAGAAGGTACTTAATTATAAGGAAAATTGTTTAATTGGCCAAGCAAGCAATTAATTTACTTTTGATTTTATATTTAGATGAGCAGTTTTTATTTCTATATTTAGTACCTACATATGATTGATAAATATATGATAGCCAGCATTGTAATTTTAGGATTGACCTCTAAATATGTTTATTTTATTCTATCAAGCTACTATGACCTTTATCGAAGGTCAAAACTATTATTTTTTAAATGAAATGAACTGCATATATGATTTCATCTCTCAATTAAATAATAGCAAACATATTAATTAATCCTTAATATTTTTTTTATTCAATTTGTCCGCCTCCGTAGTGTAATGGTCAGCACGCTCGGCTACCGTTCTGGAGGTCCCGGGTTCAATTCCCAGGGGGAGGGTCAAATAAATAAAAGTGATTTTTTCACTCTAATATTTATATAATATTACCCTGGACTGGTATCTGAAGCGGAGGGCTGATCACATTTTCTTCATGAGTTGACGATCAAGATAACACTGCATTTATGCGATACAGTGCCCTATGCACCATTAGGGTGCGGATAAGGGGTTTGAAGTTGAATTTATAAAATAAGTGCTATGCAATGAGAAATAGATTCCAGCCTACATAAATTGTAAACCCACAATATGTATGTAACTAACTAACCGTCACGCTGCTCTCCGCAAGGGTAGGGAGAAACAATAGAATGCCACACCAATCTGTCTTTGCAAACAATTTTTTTTTATTTTTAATAAAAACTCACTACGGATACTGCTTTCTCTATAAAAACCCATTCCCTGACAGGTTGATTTATATGCTATTGGAAAAAAATAGTGCTACTCTTTTGCTTAGTTAGGTGCTTTAGCCCTGTTATGTGGTATAATGGTGGAAGATTATCAGGAAATGATTGCTAGTTCTCTGACTTTGGTGTATTCTAAATATAAATTACTAGGTAGCTCTACCCTGGTATTTATTAAATATTATGGACTGGTACCTGAAGCAAAGGGCTGATCACCCTTCTTTCATATGTCAAGATAACACCGCGTTTATATAATGGCTATGCACCATCGGGTGCGGATGAGGGTTTGAAGGTGAAGAAGTGAAGGTAGCTCTTAATTATTATTTTTATTTTTTTAATTGAAGGAATAACCCGCAAAGCCCCTACTTTGAGAGAGGCTTGTCTGCAGGTATGGAATATACAGGCATGGTAAGGATAAGGAAGGCAAACATGAAAAATACATTACAAACACCCAGACCAATTGAAAATATTTTTTTCTTAAATTCATTTTGCAATTGGCGGGAATCAAACCCACGACGCCAGTTTCGCAGTCGAGCGTCTACATATATATATATATATATATATATATATATATATATATATATATATATATATATATATATATATATATATATATATATATATATATATATATATATATATATATATATATATATATATATATATATATATATATATACACATATATACACATATATATACATATATATACATATATATACATATATATACATATATATACATATATATACATATATATACATATATATACATATATATACATATATATACACATATATATACACATATATATACATATATATACATATATATATATATATATATATATATATATATATATATATATATATATATATATATATATATATATACATTGCAGCTATGTTGTCACCACTGTGTTCCCAACATACCTACATTCCTTACAATCCTTACTGCAAAAACTTGCCACGTTTGATTGATTTTGTCCACAGGCAAGGAGGAGGCGGTCGCTGCTGGCAAAGCCCTCAAGGCAGCCGGCCTGACATTCGACATCGCGCACACATCGCTGCTGACCAGGGCGCAGAAGACCCTCGCGGCCGCGCTGGCCGAAACGGGGCAGACCGACCTGCCCGTGGAGAAGACCTGGAGGCTCAACGAACGCCACTACGGAGGCCTGACGGGCCTCAACAAGGCAGAGACATCAGCTAAATATGGAGAGGAACAGGTAACTAATAGTATTCCTCAAGGACTCAGAGGGTATTTTTTTCCTCACTGATTTTACATTCAATAGGGACACTAAAAAAAAATCCGGTCCAGTTCTAAAAAAACAAAATAAGAGCAATTAAAAAATGTAAAAAAACTATAAAAAATTAAGCCAGTCTAAGAATAATCTGACTATGCTGCGTTATTATTTTTAAGATTGTAAAATAGAAATGTCCAGAAAATGAATTAAATTATTTAATCTGTTGTAACTTAAATTAAATAAGAAAAAAAATAATAATAATAAAATGCTTTAAAAAAAATATGAAAATTGTCTATTTATATAAGTGTCAACTTGTATGAACTCAGTTCCGTTATTAACGCAACCAAGTCGAATAACGCGAGCAGTGCTCGGATTGACGCGCTACGATACATGCACCATCTGCGAACAAAAGTGCAAAAGTGGTCAAACATTTTAACGTATTTGACATATTATATCGTAAAGTTGAATTTTATAGACTTTGTTACAATTAGACCAGCAAATGAGAGAGTGAACGTGCATGTATGTTTGTGACAGATTTATAAGACAAAAATAAATAGACACGTAAAATAATTGTAATACAGCTTTAGATCATTGTGTAAAATACGGTACAATGATGATTAATGCTTATTTTAAGCACTTGGGCGCTTACGAATTAAAATGTTTTGATCTTCCCGAATAGACTTATTAACACTCCCTAGTTTTCTACCATTCTTGATGATCATGGTTGTCCGGAGTTTGATTTTTCATGTGTTGCACCGGTCTATTCAAACTTTTTGACCCATTTTTTATTTAAAGGTATGCTCGACGCATAATTTGAATGGCAAGACCCTTGAATATTGCAGACAATCCCCAAATCACTGTCTTTGTAAAACTCTTGCACACACAATGGGCGGTCCGCTTTTAAAAAAACACTATATATTGACCAAATTCCCTAGAGCCAGGCTACCGATTGACATACCCCACGTGCCCCTTGGATTCGTTGCCCTCACACAGTCTTCTTCTTCTTGTAGCCTTCTGTCCTCCACTGCTGGATATAAGCCTCTGACATATCCTTCCATTCCCTTCACGCAGAAAACTAAACAAATCTAAACATTCTTTTTAAATACCCTCAGGTGCACATCTGGCGCCGCAGTTTCGACGTGCCCCCTCCGGAGATGACCGCCGACCACCCGTACTTCGACGCCATCGTAAAGGACACCCGCTACGCCGGCTCCCTGAAGCAGGAGGAGTTCCCCAAGTGCGAGAGCCTCAAGCTGACCATCCTGCGCACTCTGCCCTACTGGAACGATGTCATCATCCCTCAGGTATCTCTCTCGACCCGTCCCCCAGTCAGATGTGGCGTGCGAAGAAAGGGATTGATATTTTAATGACGCACTTAAGGGGGACTTTGTGGCTGTATGCAAATACATCCAATTCAGTAAGCGACTGGCTGGGCGAGAAGTCACACATGTGATCTGTGCTCAATTTTTTTTCCAAATACATACATATATATTGTAATTTGTTTCTTTTTTAGGACATTTATATTAAAAAATAATTTTAATTTTAAATAACCTTTGTCCGCCTCCGTAGTGTAATGGTCAGCACGCTCGGCTACCGTTCTGGAGGTCCCGGCTTCGATTCCCAAGGGGGGTAAAATAAATATTAGTGATTTTTTCACTGTAATATTTATTCAAAAATTACCATGGACTGGTACCTGAAGCGGAGGGCTGATCACCTTTCCTTCATGTGTAAACGATAAAGATAACACTGCGTTTATATGACACAGTGCCCTATGCACCATTTGGGTGCGGATAAGGGTTTAAAAAAAAAAAAAACCTTTAAATAAGTCTTTTCTTTTCAAAACCATATATTTATTTCGAAGAATTTTTTTTTTTCAATACAAAACTGGTGTTTTAAGAAAAGAAAAACAATTACACTAAATGTTACCCGGCCTTAAAGAAAACTGATAGAAGACTGGGCCTTAATAAATAATAAATGATTTTAACAGGCACAAAATCATTTTCAAAAATCAACAACATTTCTTCATATGTATAAAGCGAGCCATAAAATCAGTAATTTAACATATTAATTTTTATTTTATTACTTCATGCGTTTATATTTCAAACCCTCAATGCCATATATCTTTGCAGATGAAAGCGGGAAAGAAAATCATCATTGCTGCCCATGGAAACAGTTTAAGAGGAATCGTCAAACACTTGGATAGTGAGTATTCTGTTTATATTGAATTAATGATTATAAAAGCTTGACGTGGTGAAACCACGTTTCTCCTCTAGCCTGGCAAAAATAATCAATTATCAATCGTTTAATTTAATTAGTCTTAGAAAAAAAAAAAAAATCTGTGCGCTCAAATATTTTTTTGTGGCTCCGACCTTTTATAATTTACCTGTCGTAAAACTAAAATGTATTTAAAAGGTTTGAATCATAAAAAAAACTGTCGCCAACCCGCTGGCCTGTAAAGGGATTATTTGCCGGCGGTTTTTATGATTATAGTAAAATCATTTGTTTACGATATAGCGCAAATAAAATTATTGCTAATTGATGTCTAGACGTTGAAAATTTTGGGGGTGGATACAAGCGCACCGTCAGCCAATGAAAAATGGTTTCGAGGGCGTGATCTTCAAGAAGAGAAACTGAATATAACGGGAAGAAATCAGTGGGATCGATCTCTTGGAAGCCGGCAGTTGGTCGGAATAATCTCTTGGAAGCCAACAGTTGGAAGGATCAGTTGGGAGGAATCAGTCGTAAAAGGAAAGACCGACCAGTCGGACTGGTCGGAATAATCACTTGGAAGTCGGGGACTTGGAAGCGATCTCTTGGAAGCTAGCTCTTGGAAGCCAACAGTTGGAAGGATCAGTTGGGAGGAATCAGTCGTAAAAGGAAAGACCGACCAGTCGGACTGGTCGGAATAATCACTTGGAAGTCGAGGACTTGGAAGCCGTCTCTTGGAAGCCAACAGTTGGAAGGATCAGTTGGGAGGAATCAGTCGTAAAAGGAAAGACCGACCAGTCGGACTGGTCGGAATAATCTCTTGGAAGCCGGGACTTGGAAGCCGGCAGTTGGCCGGAAAAGAGTTGGTCGGAATAGTGACTTGGAAGCCAACAATTGGAAGGATCAGTTGGAGGGAGTAAGTCGTAAGAGGAGATCGACCAGTCGGACGGCTGGTCAGCCAGAAGACACAGAGAAGAAGATGAGTTGGAAGGAGCATCCGGGAAATCAGTGGGATCGAGGAGTTGTAAGCTGCAGTCGGGAGAGATCAGGGGGATCGAGCAGTCGGGAGAAATCAGTTAGAAGAAGCATACCTACACCAGGTTTTAAGACTTAAGTGAGGAGAAGAGCGGGAGCTCTACACAGGGAGAGAGAAGATAGAAAAAAGGGAGTTACTCATCCGGAGTATCAAAAGCAGACCCACGCCGGGTCATAAGCCTCAAATTAAGAGCTGAAGCTCTACTAGGAGAAGAAGAAGATAAGAAGCAAGAATCATCGCACGGCGCCCCGTCATAAGAAGAACCTCATCCCAGCATCCAACGGCGCAGCTTTTTCACAAAGGATCACGGCCACCTCATCATCACGGCGCATCTTTTCCACCAAAGGTTAGAATAAGTTTAATTTAAGATAGGGTTAATTAATTTTAAGCTAATTTAAGATAGCAATTTAAGATTAGTTTAAGTTAAAGTCACTTTCGTATAATTTTTATATTTTTAATTAAATCAATTTAAGTATATTTTTTGTGCTGAATTTTCTTTCATCTCCCTACCCCTCCTTCTAATATTCCCAAGGCATATCAGCTTGATAAGGTGGGCGACGTCAATTGGCGCCCAAAACGTGTCGGCCATCGAAATATTGTAAATTTCGAGGTTCGCGACCCTGAGAAAACTTACAAAAAAATTTATATGTATAGGAATACATATTTTTTTTTTTATTGACAGTCCCATTTTAAGCTGATTACCTTGAGAAAGGGGTAGGAGATTGTAGAAGATAAAGAAAGTAAATATTTACACATTTTATGCATATGTTTTTTTTGTCAAATTAATTTTAAATGCACATTTACATATATTTTTTTGCTCTCTCTTGTTTTAATACAATACAGGTGTGGTGTTAGGTAATTCGATTTTTTTTTATTGATCGATTAACGTGACCGTAAACAAACAAAAATATGCCTCTAACTAGAAACGGCACGTTGCGTGAGCAAGGGGAGAACGAAGAGAGAGAAATAGATGCTTGGGAAAATGAGATAAAGAAAGATCTCCGGATACATTTATTAGGAATAGGATTTAAAGTCCAAATGCAAATCGGAACGCAAGGAACATTTTTGGTAGACAGAGGAAATAAATCTGTATACGACTTACGCGTAGCGCCGGGAGTTACTGAACCACCCGAATCTAGGGATAATTAGTTTAAATATTATATTTACCCACTAGTATAACCATGTACGAACAGAAGTAGTAAATAAGTTAGGAAATAGACAAATATTAATAATTTAATTGAAGATTGATTTTTTTGCCATTACAAGGCGGGGTGGATTGACGTGGTGAAACCACGTTTCTCCTCTAGCCTGGCAAAAATAATCAATTATCAATCGTTTAATTTAATTAGTCTTAGAAAAAAAAAAAAAATCTGTGCGCTCAAATATTTTTTTGTGGCTCCGACCTTTTATAATTTACCTGTCGTAAAACTAAAATGTATTTAAAAGGTTTGAATCATAAAAAAAACTGTCGCCAACCCGCTGGCCTGTAAAGGGATTATTTGCCGGCGGTTTTTATGATTATAGTAAAATCATTTGTTTACGATATAGCGCAAATAAAATTATTGCTAATTGATGTCTAGACGTTGAAAATTTTGGGGGTGGATACAAGCGCACCGTCAGCCAATGAAAAATGGTTTCGAGGGCGTGATCTTCAAGAAGAGAAACTGAATATAACGGGAAGAAATCAGTGGGATCGATCTCTTGGAAGCCGGCAGTTGGTCGGAATAATCTCTTGGAAGCCAACAGTTGGAAGGATCAGTTGGGAGGAATCAGTCGTAAAAGGAAAGACCGACCAGTCGGACTGGTCGGAATAATCACTTGGAAGTCGGGGACTTGGAAGCGATCTCTTGGAAGCTAGCTCTTGGAAGCCAACAGTTGGAAGGATCAGTTGGGAGGAATCAGTCGTAAAAGGAAAGACCGACCAGTCGGACTGGTCGGAATAATCACTTGGAAGTCGAGGACTTGGAAGCCGTCTCTTGGAAGCCAACAGTTGGAAGGATCAGTTGGGAGGAATCAGTCGTAAAAGGAAAGACCGACCAGTCGGACTGGTCGGAATAATCTCTTGGAAGCCGGGACTTGGAAGCCGGCAGTTGGCCGGAAAAGAGTTGGTCGGAATAGTGACTTGGAAGCCAACAATTGGAAGGATCAGTTGGAGGGAGTAAGTCGTAAGAGGAGATCGACCAGTCGGACGGCTGGTCAGCCAGAAGACACAGAGAAGAAGATGAGTTGGAAGGAGCATCCGGGAAATCAGTGGGATCGAGGAGTTGTAAGCTGCAGTCGGGAGAGATCAGGGGGATCGAGCAGTCGGGAGAAATCAGTTAGAAGAAGCATACCTACACCAGGTTTTAAGACTTAAGTGAGGAGAAGAGCGGGAGCTCTACACAGGGAGAGAGAAGATAGAAAAAAGGGAGTTACTCATCCGGAGTATCAAAAGCAGACCCACGCCGGGTCATAAGCCTCAAATTAAGAGCTGAAGCTCTACTAGGAGAAGAAGAAGATAAGAAGCAAGAATCATCGCACGGCGCCCCGTCATAAGAAGAACCTCATCCCAGCATCCAACGGCGCAGCTTTTTCACAAAGGATCACGGCCACCTCATCATCACGGCGCATCTTTTCCACCAAAGGTTAGAATAAGTTTAATTTAAGATAGGGTTAATTAATTTTAAGCTAATTTAAGATAGCAATTTAAGATTAGTTTAAGTTAAAGTCACTTTCGTATAATTTTTATATTTTTAATTAAATCAATTTAAGTATATTTTTTGTGCTGAATTTTCTTTCATCTCCCTACCCCTCCTTCTAATATTCCCAAGGCATATCAGCTTGATAAGGTGGGCGACGTCAAGCTTAAGCCGTCAGCCAAACATCATGGCAAATTAAAATGACAGTAATAACTGATTTTGATTTTGTACACAAGACAAAAGACTGAAATGATATAGTGATGATGATGAAGCAATTTGTTATTTAACTATAGCATTTTTCATAGCTCCAAAACTGTTCAATTTATTCCACAAAGACTATTTGTTAGATGTTAATTACCTAAGTTTGTGTAGATTTAAAATTTTGCTTAGATTATTTATTGAAGAGACAGATTTAAGCTCCTTTTTCTTGTAGACGTATCACTCATGTAGTACATGCTTGCTAACTTGCATGCTTTTTCATCTTTATGTTTTTAATTTTATTTTAAAAAAAAAAAACTTTTTTTGTTTTTTTTTGGTTTTCTGATAGTCAAGTATTTTTTGTATTTTATATTAACACTATTATTCTAGTTCTACTTATAATACCTATTGTATTCTTGCCAGTGCCCTTTACTATGACCTAAATTATTTTGTATACCCACACACAGGCCATGCCTTTCTGGGATATTTTTTTGTACATATTTATATTTTATTAATATTTTTTTGTATTTGAATGTATGTCATGTTTGTATAATGCAAAAGAATTTAAAAGTAAATAAAATAAAATAAAATAAATAAACCGCCCTGCACATACGAACGTACATAATTCACGCGGTTTTTCTTTTTAAATTTTCAATTTCAACTTCAATTTATTCAATAATTAATACATATATACATTACAAACTAACATTTAAAGCATATACATTTAAAAATAAACGATTTAAAAAGTAAGCAAGAAGATTCTTGTTAAATGTGAAGAAGAATCCCGCTTCGGAAGACTCCTTCAGACACATGGAACAGATCAATATCCAATGTGATATTGTTCAACATAGCGGTAGCTCTTCCTACAGGCAAAACCATTGGCAGGTTGGTCCTGTGTACAGGAATGTCACCATTCTGCGCTAACCCATATGACCTACGCACGAGAACAGATATCTGCTCCAAAAATATTTAATGCGTACCGGATACACTGACAAATTTTTGTGAGGTTTCATACCTGACAATATTTTGTCACAACAAACTTTGTGATTTTTTGCTTGTTTATATAAAATATGTCTGAAAATAACCCGGTGTGTGGTTAATATACATATATCTTTTCTTCCCAGACATGAGTGACGAGGCCATCATGGAACTGAACCTTCCGACCGGAATACCCTTCGTGTACGAACTTGATGAGAACTTCAAGCCAGTGGTCTCCATGCAATTCCTTGGTGACGAGGAAACCGTCAAGAAGGCCATGGCCGCCGTCGCAGCCCAAGGAAAGGCCAAGTGAACACGTCACGAGAATACTTCAGTCGCAGATACCCTCGGTCTAATCGCCCAAGTCATATTATAAAATTCACAAACCTAACCTTAAAGCATTAGCGGAATCAAAAGTTCGTTGAACTTAAATAAAATTATGTATTATGTTTAAAATTTAAACACAATTTATCAGCGGGTATATGAATTGATGTAAGGCACAAATAAATAATAAATTAAGAAGAGTTTTTAGAAAAATTGTTACATTCTTCTTCTTCAGCTAGGACTGTGTCCTGTTGTTCTCGAAGTCCGCTCCTGGGAGGTGGATGACCAGCTACTTTTCCATCATTTAGGTGGTTTTCCTGTGGGTCTGCTGCTATCCTCACCACTCGATCCCAACTTGCTCTCTCCAGAAACGTCTTCTTACTCTTACCCGCCGCACAACATCTTCGACATTGCAGATTCTTCTTATTTCAGAGTTTCATATTCTGTCACAAAGTGTTAGGCCTGCAATGGGTAGTGGAGTCTTTATTTCGGTGGTTCTTAGAAGGCTTTTCATTCTCGTATTGATTAATTTGTTTAATTTCTCATGCAGAATACAACAGCTTACAACAAACTAAAAATAAACTAGTAATACAAGTCATGGTTTGTACCTCATACAGATGATTTTAAACTTCCCGCAAAGGAGTATGAGCTTTGTAACTAAGGCCCGGTGACATAAATCTCTAAAATGGCACTTGTACTGCCATCTGTGGTCATATTTCAACACTAAAACCTAACTTGAGATTATTTTTCTATTTTATCCATGACATTTTACTTAAAACATAATTTGTGTGACGTCATCGTAATGACGCTGTCAAAGAAAACCCATGAAATAAAACATGGATAATTTTGATATAAATCGTGCCTACTGGTGCAAGTACATATTTTTTATTCAAGAAAATATGTTGCTTATAGCATTGACTAGGATATAAAATTGTAGAAAGTAAAAAAAAATAGAAAATAACCTCACATACAGTTCTGTGTGCAGAAACTTACTCCCGGACAGGTTCAAAGGTTAAAGTTTTTAAATATTCTTCTTCTTCTTCTTCTTCCATGTTCGCTCCCTAGGTGGAACATATGGCCAACACGAGTCGTCTCCAAGTCACTCTGTCACGCGCCATCTCCTTGGCTTCCTCCCAGGTCAGTCCGGCGTCTCGAAGTTCCGCTGAGTATAGTCGGCGAATGGTCGTCAGCGGCCTTCCGAGGCGCCGGAATCCTCGGGGTTGGAAGAAGAGACATGAGGGGTTGATGCCCTCAGGTGGCATTCTAAGGACATGTCCCAACCATGTCCACCTTCTTCTCTTCAGGACTTCCAGTATGAGGGGCTGTTGAGTTCTTCTCCTCACATCGTCATTCCTGACGAAGTCATACCACTTTATACCCAGTATTCGCCTCAGGCATCTATTTTCAAAACTTGCTAGTTTCTTGCTTTGAGCTTTGGTGAGGTGCCACGACTCACATCCGTACAGCAACACTGTTAGGATGCAGGCGTTAAAGAGACGACACTTGTTTTTTTGTTTTTTTTTTTAAATATACCTTACACCAATTCACATTTCCCGTGATAATATTTAAATAAAATAAATATCTATTGTAATAGAATAATAATTAGTATGCATAATAATTTATTGTGATGAAATTCGTCTAGTGTTTTGGTAGCGCTAATTCCATTGCATTTGAAAAGATCTATTATTTATTTGAAATGTTTAAATACTTGTTGTTGTAAGAGAATATATCATGCGTTCGAAATCAATAAAACAATATTATAAACAATTTATTTCTTTTTATTATAAAAATCCAAAAAAAACATGGCAATGTTACACTAGCACACACAGTAGTCTGCAATCTTATGTATGTATTCTTCTTCTTCAAAACCTTAAAGATCTTTTCCCCGATGGTGCATAGGGCACTGAATCATATAAACGCAGTGTTATCGTGATCTTCAACACATGAAGGAAAGGTGATCAGCCCTCTGCTTCAGGTACCAGTCTAGGGCAATATTAAATAAATATTAAGAGTGAAAAAATCAGTTTTATTTATTTGAACCCCCCTGGGAATCAAACCCGGGACCGGCGGTACGGTAGCCCAGCGTGCTGACCATTACATTACAGAGGCGGACAATTTGTATATTGGACCAAATGTGTCAGAATACACTGCATGAATAAAAACGTAATTGACTTAGGATAGTTCTGGATTCATGTAACAACAATAAAAAGGCTTATTTTAACATTCTGGAAGACTGGCTTTTAGATCTACAAACATATCCTCCGATTCTAAAGCACTTTTTCCCGTATTGTCTTTGGGGATTGGTAAAAATCCCCTATTTTTCGAATGTCCGAAATTAAAATGCTTAATAGGGATATAAGAGTTACTGCAAGACGCGGGGATTTCTTCAGTAACCATCTCCTCAAGAGAACTGGAGGGCGAGAACTTTTTGGGGGTTTTGTTTTTCCTCGGCGGTTTTTCCCTCTTCTTGTGTTGCCGCAAGGCATCGAACCTGAAGTCTGGGGGGAATTTGTGAACGTCGATGCAGTGCTTTCTTCTTTCCTCTGGATTAAGGAACTTGACGGTGCACTGTTGTATATAACAGCAATACTGAAAGTTAAGAAAAAAAATGTAAATATGACATCCATCAAAGCAAAAGATCGTTCGAGTCTGCTTACTTTGAAAAATTAAGAACAATATTGGATATTTGATAATTGTCGATTGATAACTTATTTCACCATTTGAACATCTATCATACATCGTTTTGCTGTACATTCGTCTGAGAGATCACATTTCGAATGTATTCAGTCTACTTTTATTCTTCAGCCAACTCCACACTTCACTTCCATATAATAGTGTTGGTACCACGACTTTATAGTGTACTGCCAGTTTAGCTTTTAAAAAAATTAACACATTACTATCAGGCAGTGTTTTCACCAACCCCGACCCTAATTATACTCAGAGTCTGCCGCCCGACCCTCAGTATACCGATCACAAGAAACCGCAAACCCAATTCTGATCTGTACAATGTTTTTTGGTGTCTCTCGCACTCTACCAAAAGTAATAAAATAGAATACTTATAAGCATCTCCCGCTCTCTACTAACAGTATGTAAAATACGCTTTTAAGCATTTCTCGCAAACAATGTGTTAAATATATCTTTATTTTAAAATTAAGCTTTCGTATATTTGTGTCCGCAAAACTTGAAAAGCAGTCGATGGATTGACTTGAAATTTTTATAAAACGCTGCCCCATGTTGAATCTTTGATTAAACATGAGGCAGCATTAGATAAATAAATGTGGCCTTTAGAAATGAAAAGGTTCCCCTTGGTCTAATACAGAGTTAAAAAATGCTAGTTGATCATATAACTTGGACTTACGGCTGCTCCTCGCTCGGCCTGAACTGCAAAAAAGGAGTCGTGAGATTCCGCACAGTGGAGGTCTAGCAGATGCGCACTGGGAAGGTTCTTCTTGCATACGCAACACAGATATCTGTGAGCTGAAAATATACACGCACATTATAAAGCGGAGAAATTGTCAAGTTGCTAGTATCAGAGATAGTTGAGGGCAAGTTCTCAAGGGGTCTTCCGCAAGGTGGACCAACCAAATGGAACCTTCATCTGCTCTTAACACATTAACTACCAAACTCTGACTAGAAAAACGACCAAACACCGATTAGTCGGTTTTTCTACCCCATGTACTGGAAATAATTCTCACAATTACGCAAACTCAAGCCAGCGATTCGCCGGTTTGTCTTTGAAGTGATTATTTTTTACATTAAAACTGAATGACAGTAACTTTATTCATAAAAATGACATAAATAAGTTTATTTCGGTTACTGTAGAACGGGGCTACTTGAACTTTGATGTGTTACTTGAGCCCAGGATAAAAAAAATATTTAGATTGTGGTATCGATCGAAGTATCGAGACAATAAGTGTCACCTGTCAGGGAAACAATGAATCATGTCGATACTTTCATTATTGTGGACCAAATACAGATTTAAATATTTTTTTGTAGCCCCGTTATACGGTACTGATTTCATAATGAAATGTAATAATCACAATTTAAAAAAAAAATGGGTTTATGTTTTCCGATTTTTATTTAGTGTGCTATTTAGTCTTAATGTTTTTGTAATAAAAAAAAGTGTAAAAATTAAATAGTGTGCTGTATGAACTAATACAACATACCGCTCACTCCTTTCAAGAACGTCATAAATCAAAAAACTTGATTTTTCAGGAGAATGTTTTTAAAGTTTAAAAGTAAAATACAATGTATTAAAAATGAATATCAAGCCACTTATTGAACTTTTTACTGTGCAACAGATCTTTTTAGGTAAAACCTGAAGGTTTTTTCTCCATTTGAAAAATATTTTGTTTATTTAAAAAAATAACTAAACAATACATTTTCTACAAACAACACTTCCTGCCCTGTAGTGGGTAAATATTAAGTTAAAAAATTGCTGCTTTTGCTGGGATATAGTACATTTTCTGGGCATTCCGAAAACATGCACAACTGAAAATTGACGGTTTTTGATTTATGACGTTGTTGAAAGGAGTGAGCGATATAGGACAGACAGTGTCTATTATAAAAATCAATTATATAATTTAAAAGCAAAAAAAAAAGTGATATTTGTACCTGTGTTATAATGAGCTTCGTAGCGCAGCAATGTATCAAATCTTGATAAGCATCCGGGAATATGGCAGGCAATATCCAGCCTGCAAAAATATTATTTAAAATTTGTAAAATGAAAAAAAAAATCCTTAGGGATAATAATAATAAAATTATTGATAATTAACTGGTCAAATAGAAATCTCTAAATTTTTTTATGTTAATTCATTCTCCTGAACAAATGCATGTGCTTTTTGATATCTCAACATAGAGGAAGAAGAATGTAGGGGTCTGGGTATTCACAGGACTTATGAACTATCATAGGCTGGTCAAGTGATCACTTTACACACAT
Organism: Brachycentrus maculatus; assembly: GCF_059751285.1. Lineage (NCBI taxonomy): Eukaryota > Metazoa > Arthropoda > Insecta > Trichoptera > Brachycentridae > Brachycentrus > Brachycentrus maculatus. The sequence continues at coordinate 940,502 of NW_028281060.1, read as the reverse complement.
GCAACATTCACCATTCTACCCATAATTGAAAACCACACTACTCAAATTTTCAGAACTCCTGGATATATTGATCAATCTCATGACACAGTACATATGAGTTCACTACAGCCATCAATGTTGGATTGAGAAGATTTTCCATTTAGCAGAGACCCCTATTTTGCTTAATTTAATTCATGAAAAGCTCATTTTCTTTTCTCCCATTTTTATCATACACAGTTAATTAATTTTTTTTTAAAAACTTTTTTTGGAAAAAATCTAACTATCCGAATTTTCAATCATCCGATACAAGGTCCGGTCCCAATTGATTAGGATAATTGGGAGTTTACTGTAATAGGGGAAGAGGGATATTAACACACTTCAGACGGAAAAGGTATTTCTATCCGTTCGGTTGATTAATACTAAGGACGGGAAGGGTATTTTTACCTTCTGCGCCGGCCTCATTTCAAAGGCAGAAAAGAAGGAATTTTCCAATGTTTTTACATGAATATTATATACAAATTTCTTTGTTAAAGTCATAACTTTATGTACATAATTATGAAATCCCATTGCCAGCAGTCCGCAGGCTTAAAAAATATCCATATGAAATGTGTTAAAAGAAAAGATGCTTACAAAGAATGACACAATCCTTCATCATCTATGTCCGTGAATCCCAAACGCTTCTCCAAGTGAGCGTAGAGTTTATTATCCGCGAAGAAGTCATCGTTGTAGGGCCGTATTCCTACTCCCTGAGACTTCAGCTCTTCGATTAACAGATTCAGACCCTCCATTACTGAAAATAATGATTTATACATGATTGTAATGATTATAATGACTTAAATTGGACAGGCGCCGTTGCGTAGTTGGGTAGACGCTAGTCTGCACAACTGGCGTTGCTGGTTTGATTCCTGCCAATTGCAAAATGAATTCAAGAAATATTTATTTTCAATTGGTCTGGGTATGTGTGATGTATTTTTCACATTTACCTTCCCTATCCTTACTATCCTACCTGCAGACAAGCATCTCAAATAGACGCTTTGCGAGTTATTCCATTTTAATTTTTAAAAAAACCTCTCAATTCGAATGATTTACATAACAATTGAAATAGATTGTGAAAAAAATGCTCCAGTGACATTTCGCATGAGTGATGCAGAAAGCAATAGTCCCATCTTCTGTCACTTGAAATATAAAAAAATATATAACTGATCACTAAAATCTTCCGTCTGCAGCGGTGATGTATATGTATTTTGTACACCATATCGTCTTCTACTTGGTGTAGGCCTTGAAGCCTGTTTTTCAGGTTCAGTGCTGCAGAACAGCGTTTATTATTTAATATAATTTTGTACTTAAGTTATACATATTTATATATAAACATATATTTATTTTTATTTTTTTTTATTGGACACTGTCTATCCTCACTAGGTATTTGGAGATACCTGTTCTGAGGTAGGCAGGGTATGCTTATTCTTTTTATAATACAGCTTTATATATATTTTAATGATAATATAAAGGTGGTAAGACTGAAATAATATGAAATAATAATTATAAAAAGAAAGCAAATAGAGAGTTGAACTAAAAGAAAAGTAAAATCTAAAGGAGTAATATTATAAAATTAGAAAATAGGATTAGAAAATAGGATTATATAATTATAAAACACTGACACATAGATTAATCACACACAAACTTTTATTTGCTGCTCCAGCTGGGATCTTCCAATTTTTAGGAGCCATTCTTTTGTGTGCATTTTGAATTTATTTCCAACTGAACATAATATTTCTTGTGGGAGCATATTATAAATTTTAGGGCCTATAAAATTAGAATGTCTTTGGGCAAACGAAGATCTCACACGAGGAATATTTATTTTGCCTTCAGTTTTTGATCTTGTGCTTTTAGTGTGGTTAATGACGTATGGCTCTTTGTTTTTGTGCAAGTCCTCTAAAATTGACTTAATGAAAATCTGTCTTACATTCAAAATATTTGCCCTACGAAACAAGGGTTCAGACTCACAACGGAAAGGCTTTTTAAAAGGGATTAGCCTCCTGCGATGTCGATCCATCTCTTTGATGGTCACTTTACACACCTAAGTGGAGATGTCAAAAAATAATATGAAAAATAACTCCTATAATTGGAGACAATCCAGATTTTGTGAACAAGTATTTGGACACACTCAAAATGTTGTAAATGAATTTCTTTGTTTATAATTTATACTCTGAAGCATTGTATTTGTAATCTCATATGTTGGTAGAATGTCAAAAAGATCACCTAATTTTGAAGCATAGGCCAAAAAAAGAGTCTTAACCATCAAACTCGTGGCTCCGCTTTCAAATTTTGTTATCAGCTCTCTTTTCAGCTCGATGTCTTTTTCACTGCCTTCCGTTTAGGCTCGGCAGAATCACTAATCTTTTTCGGACTCATCATTACATTTATTCTAGATGGAATTATTATCAAAACAGGAAAGAATGACGCATTTTCAAGTGAGAGTCAAGCAAGACTGACTGATAAACGAAATGTGTGAATTAAAATTTTACTGAAAAAAAAAGTTGAATGATGTATTCACGAGAAAACAAGTGAACGAATGGTGAAATTTCACTCGGTGGCGTGCACGGAGAAATAATTAGGGAAGGCAGTAGAGGTAGGTAGTAAGCTGGTACTACTTACTAGGGTAGGCAATAACGGTAGGTAGTAAGGTAAGCTGGCGTGCACGGAGAAATAATTAGGGAAGGCAGTAGAGGTAGGTAGTAAGCTGGTACTACTTACTAGGGTAGGCAATAAAGGTAAGTAGTAAGGTAAGCTGGTACTTTTTACTAGGGTATGCAGTAGAGCAGTGCTCCGCAACCGGTGTGCCGCAGTCAAATTAATGTATTTGACACTTTATAATTATTAATTATGTATTTAATACACAGTGACAAATTAATTCTAATAATTTTGTTTATTTTTCGAAATGTAGTAAAAAAATAATTACTGTAACAAAATAATTTTTCTATGGCTGATATTTTTAACCTATATATTTTAGCTTTTGGTGTGCCGCGGAGTTCTAGGAAGAACTTTGGTGTGTCGTAGGTGGGAAAAGGTTGCGAAGCACTGCAGTAGAGATAGGTAGAAAGGTAAGCTAAGTACTACTTAGTAAGGTAGGGTAGGCACTGGTTGTGTTTTTATATGTCACACGGGTAAGTTAGGATAGGCACTGCTTTTCTGCCTATATGGAATGGACGACACCGATTTCACTGTATTCTAATAAATAAATTCAATAGTGGCTGCTTCCACAGTGTAGTGGTCAGGTTCGATTCCGGGGGAGGCTAAAATAAATATGTGTATTTTAATTCTAATAGTTATTTAATATTATCCTGGACTGGTACTGGAAGCGCAGGACTGAACATCTTGCCTTCATATAATATAATAAATGATCAAATTAACACTGCACCAATTTGATGCAGTGTCCAATGTACCATAAGAGTAAGTAGCAATAGTAGCTGTAATAAAATAAATTATAATAAAATAAATTGTAATTAACTTGGCATGGTCAAATATTTCGGAATAATCGGCGGGTATGTATGAGGAGATGCATGATTGTGAAAGAGGCGAAGATAGTTTGCAAACACAGATTGGTGTGGCGTTCTGTTCTCTCTCCCTACCCCTGATGGTTAAAAGTTTTTAAAATTTTATTTTAAATAAATTGTATTCAGCTTACCAAAAAACTAATTTCAGAATGAGTCGAAAAATTTGACACTACAATCATAATTTATTTCTACCTACTAAATTTTGACAATTATTATAATATTAATGTCACCCATTTTATTATGAATCATTATTACTTACATACTCAGATTTTTATTTTTAAAAACGCTATTTATATTAGCATTGTAGAAACATGTGCTGGTCTGACACTGAGGTATAAAAAATTATTATATAAAATTTTCAAGGCAGGTAGGTACCATCTTGAGTAACAGGTACGGACTGAAATGAGTTTATTTAGGCAAAAAAAATATCACCTTGATTTTCTAAAATGCATAATGAATAATTTGAAACACGAGGCTATGATGTTTTGTATAATAAATTTGATGGAACGAATAGATAATGTTTTTATATCAATGACTCGCGATAAATTCGGATTAATTAAAAATAAATATAATCTTAAAATGGTTCGGTGATTTCGATGTCATTTGAGGTACAATTGCCGATGGCGCCGTGTGCTTTATTTGCTTCTGTAATTACGGAGACCTTGGCGGTGCTGTAATAAGTTATATATAATGATAACAGTTTACAGCAGTTCAAGGTTCACGTAGCTTAAGTAACTAAACTCAGCTCTATTGAGACTCAAAAATCACAGTTCCGCATCGTCTTTCTAGAGGAACTGTCACAAGACACGACCTGACTAGTTAAAATTTAAATAATCTCTTAAAACTCGCGTTGTGAGCGCCATCCGACCGTTAACTCAAAGTGAAAAAGAAACGGTACAATATGAACCAAATCCGCCAAAGAAAGGTATGTATAAATTATTCAATTTCACCTACATTACGTAAAGTAATCGTGATGGATTAAAACGCTTACCTTGGAAGTGCCGCGTCTTGGGAGTAAAAAAAATACGGGCCACGCTATTCACATATGCAAATAGATCAACGCCAACTGTTATTTGAGTGTATTTAATTGTAAATTTGCAGTCTGTTTTGTGTTTACTCGGGTCGAGTCTCGCTTGACAGTCGCTTCTGACTTTGACATTTCGTTTCGCCACTCGCTACTGTCAGCTACAATCGAATGTCTCCGACCTAACCTAACATAATTATACGTGTTGTTTGTGAAATGTGAATAGGAACATGGTGTTTTCTTGATAAATTTAATATAATTTAGGCATGCTGTCGTACAATGGGAAAGTTCAATACATACAGATACCTTGTGGTGAGCTACAACTGTAATATTTTCCATTTACATTTCTCCAATAATATGTGAAAGAGACTGTCACTTTTCGTAGACGTTTTGGAAAATCGCTTTTGTTCGATTTTTAAATAAAAATTCACAAAAATCCATTTAAATTCTTGTCATAAAGTAGGTTCCTACGCTTACGATTTTTTTGTAAAATCTACGTCTTGGAAATCTACAACTAGAAATTCAAATGTATTATAGTATTTTTAAGTGTATTTTTGGAATTACCATGTTTGAATAGACAATGTATTGTTGACATACAATCGCAAGCCAATTATGAATTCTCTCTCTGCGGTCTCAATCTTGTGGATTGGTTTGCAGCAACAAATGACACCTCCTTTGCCATTCCGGTCTATTAGCGCCACCCTCTCCTGCTTTTCATACGTTGAACAGCCCATATCGTAGTCATGCAGGAGAAAGTGACCAAGTGCATTTTTTGCCAAAGCGTGATCATTGACTATTTGATATTTTACTAGCTTAATATTGCCACGAAAAATATCCAAAAGGATTTAAAACTTGGAAGTATAGTATATTGATTTGTTAAAAATGACTAACTGCATTGGTGTTTATTTTCTTGCCAAGCAAAAGTAACTTAAATGACCCTCCTGAACATTTCACGTTTTGGTAGTTGGTCACTTTCTCCTGTACGACAACGATATCCTCGTAGAAGTCGCAAAGGTATTTGCGGCATATTATTATGAATCAAACAGCAATAATATGATGTTTGATTCATAATAATAACTTTGATTCATGTGTTAACACATGAATCAAAGGTGATCAGCTCTCCGCTTCAGTACCAGCCCAGGGTAATATTAAATAAATATTAGAGTGAAAAATCACTTATGTTTAATTGCCCACCCCTGGAAATCAAACCCGGGATCTCCAGTACGGTAGCCGAGCGTGCGACCAATACACTACGGTGGAAGACATTTATTTAATACCTGGCAACTAATTTGTCTCGTTTTTACAGCTAAAGGATGTCGACAGCGACAATGGAGGGAAGAAATACCAGAGAAAACCAAAGCCTCCTGCGAAACTGCGGCGATTATTTGTACTTACATCTTTTGTCTCCGTAATTGTATTTTTAAGTAAGTACATTAAAAAAAACTCATTATTATCCTTAAGGTGGAGACTGACCGGAGTATTTCGTCGTAACATCGCTCGCGGCGAGCATCACAGACCATCAGAAACTATGGATGGAGCGCTCGGCTTGGTGTACTGACTGTACGAATGCTCGCATCGTAACGTGTTAACACGTTACTACGAAATGCTTCAGTCAGTCTCCACCTTTATATTGCTCAATTTTTGTTTACTAACTAACCGCCACACCGCTTCCCTGCAGGGCTAGCAAACAATCTTCACCACTTCCACATTCATGCATCTCCTCGTACATATCCGCCTATTATTCCAACTTCTGAACTGACCACTTTCAAGTACATGAAATATTTGATCACGCTAAGTTTTCCTTGATCATTCTCTGCTCTTATTTCTACTACATTCGCCTAATATATTTATTTTACTGTTCTTTCTTCACTCATTCATTCCACATTTCCAAACTATCTCAAATCATCCTTTCTTTTTTTTATTGGAGATAAATAAATAGGAGAAAAAACTTCAAAATGTATAAACTGACAGAAAGAAATATAATCTAGAGAAATAATATGTAAAATTTTATAAAAAAACATTTTTAAATACGACACACGGACAAAACAAATATATACCGTAGAATGGGGCTACTTGAACTCGATGTGTTCCTTGAGCCCAGTACAAAAAAATATTTAAATCTGTATTTGGTCTATAATAATGAACGTATCGACATGATTCATTGTTTCCCTGACAGGTGACACTTATTGTCGCGATACTTCGATCGATACAACGATCTAAATATTTTTTTTGTACTGGGCTCAAGTAACACATCAAAGTTCAAATAGCCCCGTTTTACGGTACCACACTCAAATTATAAATTGCTGCTATAACTGGCTTCTTCCCATTTTTAAAACCATTCTTCTTCAATACACAAATGTTGCCATATTGCAATTAAATAAAATGATTTCGTGATGAAGCCTATAAAACAAATTATTTTTTCATAAATATATGATCATAAAAAAAAGTTATGACTTTGCAGTCATGTGCAGTTAATTCGTGAGTTAATAACCTATACAATAGGTACTTAATTTGTTAAGTTTGAATATTATGATTAGAAATAAAATAATAAAAAAAACAGCTACTTATTATGTTGAATTTAAATTGACATTTAAATATGTTGACATCTCAATAGATGAAGAAGAATATGGATGTTTCGGCTTATGACATGTCATAGGTTGTCAAGTGATCAAACTTTACACACGTGTCACATTCACCATTCTAACCATGATTGATAACCACACTACTCAAATTTTTGGAACTCATATACATATGTAATAAATCTCGTGTCACTTCATCTTTGAGCTTGCGGCAGCATCTATGGTTTTTTTGAGAAAACTTTTATTTAGCAGAGGCCTAACTGGATTATTTTACATACTAGGAGACGTCTGAAAACATGATTTTTAATTTTTTTATGCAGTTTATAATTTGACCAGTTATTTTATCACCATTTTGGGTGTGTCAAAATCCTTGTTCACAAATCAGGGTTTCTCCACTTATCATATTAACTTAGTTATTTTTTATATAAACTTTATTATATAGCAAAGTGAATGCTGTTGAAATGCACTCCCTCAGAAAATCATTGTCATATGATGATATGGTGAGTGTTTATATTTCTTCTTTTTTTATTGAGAACATTTGAAATGTTTTAATGATTTATATGCTTTTGCAAAATTATACAGATTTATATGCTTTTTTTGTTACGTTAGCGGAATACGTCCAAGTCACCCATTAACTTACGCTCGACCGACCCTCCTCATTAGATGTGTCAATATTGTGTTTAGTTCTTCTCCTTCTTCTGCTTGGTGTAAGCCTTGTGGCCTGATTTTAAGAGGGATTAGCCTCCTGCGATGTTGATTCCCAGCTATCGATCCGTCTCTTTGGTGGTCTGCTCCTGAGTCGTGCAGTGCAATGTGAAGCAGTCTGGATGGTTCCATTCTCCTCACATCGCGATACCATTGTCTTCTCCGTTGTATTCCCAACCTAACAACGTCTTGGATCTCGCATATTTCTCTTATCCTGTGTTTAGTTACATAATTTAAATTTATAATTTCTTTATTTGGTGTACACAGGTGTTGGCACTTGTGTAATGATATGGTTTATATTACCGCAGATGTTAGTATTGTTTTTATTTTGCATACTTCAGATAATTTTTCCAGTAAGTAAGAAAGATATGAGACAAGGGAAACCTCATTATCGGGTTGTTAGTTTATATTCCTGCTCCAGCTATGAGATATTGTTATTATTTTCATATTATTAAAAAATCTGTCAAAGGCTGGTTGAGTGATCACTTTACACACATGCAACATTCACCATTCTACCCATTATTGACAACCACACTACTCAAATTTCAGCCTATGACAAGTCGTACATATGTATCCAGACTTCCATAATCCTTTATCTATGTTGAGATGTCAATATCAAAAACTTTTATTCAGTCTTAAAATATAATAAAAGTTTAAAAAAAATATTCATTTGGTACCTTTGTGGAGGAATTTGGAATTACTTTTTATTATCAATTATTAAATTAATTTTTGGAACTCCTACATATATTGTTAATCTTATGACGCTGTATGTGTGAGTTCACTAGAGCCATTTGTTTGGATTAAGTAAGCTCTATTCAGCTGAGACCCTTTTATTCACATGTAGCCTATGACAGGATATAGCATATCATAATTCATAAAGTCAGAAAACCTGTAAACACCCAGACTTCCATATTCTTCTCCATCTATGTTGAGTTGACAAAAATGTGAAAATAATTCCTGGAGGAACTCAGATTTGTGCACAAGTATTTGGACACTGAAAATGTTTTTTTGTCTAAAAATTATCGCGCATCTCCCATCGACATTACATTTCATTTTTCAAAAGCTTATTTGCTTACTAATCTAGATAAGATTTTGTATTGCATGTAATAAAGTGTAGTCATGCACGATAGATATTAATAATATTGTAACATGACTGATTGCCCTACCTTTTATTATCCCTCCCTTCCCGGTGTTGTGTACCTTGTACACATTGCTTCTAATAACCATCAATATCTATATACATATAATAAATACAAGGCTAAGATTTTAGGTACTCCTCCATAGTATATTTACGATTTTTTGATTTAATACTTTAAATACGGTCATGAGTCGGAATAATCGCCAGGTATGTGTGAGGAGATGCATGAATGCGGAAGATTGTTCTCTAAGACAGATTGATGTGGCGTTCTATTATCTGTTCCTACCCCTGCGGGGAAGCAGTGTAAATGTTATTTAGTTAGTATGATTGATTTTTTTATTTACATAAACTGTATACATTTGTTTAACCCTCCCTTCCCGGTGTTGTGTACCTAGTACACAACACCGGGAAGCTTGCAAACAACATTGCTTCTAATAACCATAATATCTCTATAAATAGAATATTTACAAGGCTTAGATTTTAGGTATTCCTCCATAACATATTTACGCATTGATTTAAAAAATAATATTTATAATAATCAGAATTTATGGGGTACATCGGAGGTATGTTGTGAATATCAGAAACAAATTTGCGCATAAACAACGCGTGAAGAGTGTGCAGGAACCGCGACACTATATTCGCACTCACTCTTGCATACTTGCACTGTGCAAGCGTCAGAAAATCAAAGCTCAATGTTTTCTGGCTAGCGGCAGTAGCTCTTGGGCTTCCGACAAGAGTGCACCTATGCTAGTTCCGTGAGCGTTGCCAGATGGTTTTTTAATGTTTTCAGCAAGAAAATCTAAATTATTATAATTTTTTACTTCATTTATAATTAATTAAGTAGATTAGCTATGAATGTCCGTATTTTTCCGATTTAAAATCGCTAATTTTTTATTGTGTAGTGACTACCCAACACCGGGACGCGCGTTTATATTTGCGCACCAGAAGGGAAAGGTTGATGTAAAAACGACTAGTTTTGAAAAATACAAATTCTTATGATGAGTTCTCATTCACAGTTGATAAAATTAATTGTGTTTACATTAATTTACTCAGAAGTGGTCTTATGCCAGTCTTTCGTTGAATCAATTGAAATCATGCATAATGTGAATAATATTTGCAAACACAGAGTAGTATGGTGTTCTATTCTCTCCGCCTGCCCTTGCGGTGAAGCGGAGTGATGGTTAGTTTTATTTTTTACCACTTTTTCACCCTTTAGCGGTAATTTAGCAAATTTTCAGTTTATTGAAATAAAAAAAACCTTATTTCTAATACATGCAGGTAAATAAAATATTGAATATAAACAAGTCTACTATATTTATAAATATAAACAGTATAGGTACTTTCTAAACATGCTATTGATGCTTGAAGATGCTCATTTAGTCGCCAAATCTTATCATGTCGGGGGGTATGTTGGGATAACCTGCCAAAAACATAAACAAATTATTATTTATATTAACACATCTCATGTGAGAAATATACAATAGACTGTGTTCCTTGGTAATGTTGGTAGGGAACTAAGTTGTAGTCCTATATAACCTGTCTGGGAGTGTGGCCATACATGATTGTCCAAACAAAACTTTCCTCCAAGGAGTATGGGCTTACATAAACGGCTGCACTTTTTACTAAAGCCCGGTGACATTTATTTCTAAAATGGAACTTGTACTGCCATCTGTGGTTGTGTTTAAACACTAAAACTACACTTCAGATTATTTTTCTAGTCCTAGCAAAGAACGCAATCTACGAGTTATCTCATAGTTGGCAGTCAACGTGTTAAGGTGGGACTGACCGGATTCATTTCGTCGTAACGTAACACGTGACGATGGGAACATTCGTATAGTCAGTAGAGCGAGCCGAGCTGCTCGCCGCTCGTTCCGAGTGCTCCATCCGAAGTCAGATGCTCGCTGCGAATGTTAGGTTATGACGAAATGTGGAGGTCAGTCCCCACCTTTAAAGACGCTGTTAAGCGTTTCTCGCAAACAATGAGATTTTCTATTGTAATAACTTACTGGTAGGCCTTAGCGTGGTTGTACTAGGAAATCGTGTAGTAGTCGTGGACACAGTAGGGAATCTCGTGGTCGTGAGGGGGTAAATTGCAGTTTGATATCCGGGATAATATGGGGTCGTATACCCGGGATATGCGGTCGTGTACCCGGGATAAGGCGTCGGGTAGCCGGGTGGATAATACCCATTGGGATATGGGTATCCCAGAGAGTTGGGCATCATGGCTTGGTAGTAGTACCAGGGATAGTAAGCCGGGTTGGATCTGCGCTCGTCAGACTCGCTGCTACTGCTGTTGGGGTTCCAGGGGTTGCCGCCTCGGCCGCGGCCGCCCCACGCTCCCCCCCACCCGCCGCCACCCCACCCGCCCCAACCGCCGCTTTTCTCCTTCGCTAACCTCAATTTTCTGCCGATGCCTCTTAAATGTCCCTCTCTTGCACATGTCTACAAATTGAAAAATATTTAAAACCTTGTTGGGTAATATATCCAAAATAAAACAAGGTTTGTTGGATTGAATTCTACATTTATTTATGTATATGTTCGTCTTCTTAGGACATTATCAAACACTGACTAAAAATATTTACAAAATGTCCTTATATGCCAACAATAATTGCTATTATTAGGTCTAGGAGTAGTACTCCTAGACCTAATTATAGCAATTATTGTTAGCACATATATAATGACATTTTGTAATTATTTTTAGTCAGTGTTTGATATTGTCCTAAGAAGACGAAACGCGTCACGTATTAACATATAATAATAATAATAATAAAACCCTTATCCGCACCCTAATGGTGCATAGGGCACTGCTTCATATGAACACAGTGTTATCTTGATCGTTTACACACGAAGGAAAGGTACATATACATATACATAAATAAATGTAGAATTCAATCCAACAAACCTTGTTTTATTTTGGATATATTACCCAACAATTCAATATGGAATTCTACCAACTGTCTGCAGTTAATAATAATAATAATAAAACCCTTATCCGCACCCCAATGGTGCATAGGGCACTGTGTCATATAAACGCAGTGTTATCTTGATCGTTTACACATGAAGGAAAGGTGATCAGCCCTCCGCTTCAGGTACCAGTCCATGGTAATATTAAATAAATATTACAGTGAAAAAATCACTTATATTTATTTTACCCCCCTTGGGAATCGAACCCAGGACCTCCAGAACGGTAGCCGAGCGTGCTGACCATTACACTACGGAGGCGGACTGTCTGCAGTTACAATAAATAATTTAAAATGTTATTGAATCAATTGAACAAACTTCTATTTCACATAGTACTCTTAATAACGAATATTTTTATTAACACTTTAACCACCACACACGGCACGTTGGCATCCAGTTTTAACTGTACATTATCAATTGGATACGCCACTCTGGTGTCGCCTATACATAATTTTGCAAAAAACAAACTTATACAGTAAAACCTGGATTTTACGTCCCTGGATTTAATATTTTCTCGCATACATTTACTATCCGCATTCAAGTTTTTTTTTCCCAGTTTACATCGAAAATATCCAGTCATTTGATTTTTGATTCCATCTGTAACACTTCTGATCTGTAATGATTCACGATCATCGTTTACTTGCAGTTTTTACATTTTTTGTTTGTTTTCATTGCAATTTTTACAAAAATTTAAATTGAAATTTAATTTAATGTTTTGCCATACCCTCAATTTATACTTTCCCTCCATTTAGGTTTTTGTATGCAAAAAATCTCGATGATTTTCACAAAAAATAAATAAAATTAAAATGTATTTTTTCAAAACCTCGCATTCACATTTTCCCTCCATTTGAGTTTTATTTTTACAGCCCCTTAAAAAACGTAAAATAGGGGTTTCATTGAATTTAAGCTTCGAAATTTTCACTACTCAATGGGAGGATATATTACGAAAAATGGACTAAATCACACTTAATTTTTTATTTATTTACTATATCTTCACCTTCAAACCCTTATCTGCACCCCAATGGTGCATAAGGCACTGCTTCATATAAACGCAGTGTTATCTTGATCGTTAACACATGAAGGAAAGGTGATCAGCCCTCCGCTTCAGGTACCAGTCCGGGGTAATATCTAATAAATTTTAGAGTGAAAAAATAACTTTAAAAAAAAAATTAATAACCCTCAAAGCCTCTACTTTTAGAGGCTTGTCTGCAGGTAGGATAGTAAGGACGGGGAAGGTAAATGCGAAAAATACATCACAAACATCCAGGCCAATCGAAAATAAATCTTTGTTGAATTCATTTTGCAATTGGCGGGAATTGAATCACTGGCGCCAGTTTCGCAGTCGAGCGTCTACCCAACTACGCCACTGCGCCTGCTACCTTATTAACGCCTCAATGCGCGCTCTAATTTAATAAATATGTTACATTCTATAGAAAAAGGGGAAGGAATATTCCTTGATGAACTTTCCATTTCCTTTTTTTTTTTTTTTCTTTATTTGAAATTTTTTTGCATTACATAAATTCAAAAACAAAAAATATTAATAAAAAATAAAAATTAATACAAAAAAAGATCCCACAAAGGCATGGCCTGTGTGTGGGTATACAAAATAAATAGTCATAGTACAGGGTATAAGGGTATAGGTTTCTAAGTATAATTAGTTAATACAAAATACAAAAAACTTAATATAAAATACAAAAAAAAATAAAAAAATAATTGACTCTCAGTAAGCATTTTTTTTTTTTTTTTTTTAATTAAAACTTAAAAAACATAAAAAAGATGACAAAGTAAAAAAGTAAAAATCTAGCGATCATGTGCTAAATGAAAAAGGAGCTTAAATCTGTCTCTTCTATAAATAATCTAAGCAAATTTTTAAATTTACACGAACTTAGGGAATTAACATCTAACAAATAGTCTTTGTGGAATAAGTTGAACAGTTTTGGAGCTATGAAAAATGAGTGTCTTTGCGCAAGTCTGGATTTACAAAAAGGAATTTCTAATAAATTATTAATTCTTTGGCTAGTTCTATTATTAATTAATTTGATAACTATGCTTTTATTGCTACCCGTATTTCTAATTTCTGTTTTAAACTTAATTTACTTACTGATATCGGTAGAAAAGAGGCAATAGAAAGCACTAGTACAATACTAACATACTTCATTTCAATACTGAAAAAATTATATATTTACTAACTCTCACAAACCAAACATGCAAATGGTCTATTTTTCCACAGTAACCAAATTTATATAGTTTTTAATTCATAATATAATGGTAGATATACATCAGTCTATTTTAATATGTCAATTATGTATTATATTTGTGATAATTCATATCCTGACTGGGTATTTTCGTTGCATTGTAGTGGGTTTTTTTTAAGCATTTCAATAGGTGGTTTTACGTATCATCCCATTTATATGACAATGTTTAGTATATTAAATTCGAATTTTCTATTAATTTGATATTTATTATGTGGCATACGTCATATATTTATAAAAATAAATGTAAATCCCAGTTTCTTCAAAATGTTAAATCTCTGATTGCTTCGAAATTTGGACACAATGTTGTATTCAAATATGTGCATGTTTTTACCTATGTATATCAATATAAATGTGAATGTTAGTTTGTTCTAAAACACAAATCTCCTCAAATTATTCACCAAATGCTTTGAAATTTTGACATAACGTTGCATTTAAATATGCGCGTTTTCTGTGACATCTGTTTTTACCAGGGATAGATAAAATTATATTTTAAACACATTTTTGCTGCAATGGCAGCGCCATCTGTTGAATGTAACAGAAACTTGCAATACTCAAGATTTCTTATGGCAGACAGCGTGCTTCCTGACAGATGGATTTTCAAGGTTTTTATTGCATCACAAGCATTGTAAAATCAAACATGTGCTTTCTACTACTACTACTACTACTACCATCACGCCGTTTCCCCGCAGGGGTAGGCAGAGAGGATGGAACGCCACACTCTTCTGTCCTGACATACACTCTTCGCCTCCTTCACATCCATACTCCTTCACAGTCATACATGCCCTCCGATTACGCAGACTTTTGACACCGCCAGATTTTAGGTTCTGATTGATCTGATGTGATTCTGGTGTGCTTTCTATATTATTTATTTCCCATTTTACACATTAACTGAATGTTGAAAGTAGTCTAAAAAGCCAATTTCACAAACGAAAAAATATTATTTTACTTCTTTAATTTTTTTAGTAGCGAAGTAATTTTTTTAGTAGTATTTGGCAGTCACCCAGCGAAAGGATGTTTCTGAATTTTGAATATTTTTTTAATAATTATACTTTCTGTTCATTTATTAATAAATTTTCTGTTCATGTAAGCCAGCATTGATTTTTTGTTCTCTTCCCATGCGCCATCTATCCATATTAGCACTGATATACTAGGAATTTCATCATAGCTGCACGAATATGGCAAGTATCTACAAGTTATCTCGTAGTTGGCAGTCAACCAGACTGGGTTACAGCTAGTAGCTAGTGTATGTGTGTTCTCATAATGTATTATTTTTTGACATCTCATCAAAGATGAAGAAGACTATGGAAGTCTGGGCATTTACGGGGCTGACGACCGTCATAGGCTGGTTTAAGTGATCACTTTGCACACGTGTAACATTCACCAATTCTACCCATTATTGACAACCACACTACTCAAATTCTTGGAAGTTCTATATATATGAACCAATTTAGAAACCTTGTTCTTGAATCACTAGAGACATCTATCGGTGAGATGTAAAGAAGCTTTTTACTAAGCAGAAACTCTTATATTAGTATGTGAGATCCGAATCCTGGATTATAATCACACACATGAGAAACGCCAGAAAATACCATTTTCATTTTTATTATTAAGCTTTTAATTTGACCAGATAATTTCTGGCAATTATCTGGTCAAATTAAGCAAGAAGTCTGGGCATTCCATATTCTTCTTCATCTTTGATGAGATGTCAAAAAATAATATGAAAATAACTCCTGTAATCGGAGATAATCCAGATTTTGTGAACAAGTATTTGGACACACTTAAAATGTTCTCATAATGTCATTGAAAATATATGTTTTGTCTCAGGTCTGTACACATCAGTATTATTCCCAATAATGGACCGGGTAGCTGACAGCCTGGGTTACACTGAGCCAATATACGCCGTCATAATAGATGCCGGCTCTACTGGTTCCAGGGTGCTTGCCTACTCCTTTCACAAATCGTTCCTTGGTGAGTCATTACTCATAGAACACACATTTAAACAAAAAAAACCCGCAAAGCCTCTACTTTTAGAGGCTTGTCTGCAGGTAGGATGGAGGAGATCGTTTTTAAAGTTTAAAAATATAATACAATGTATTAAAAATAAATATCAAGCCACTTATTGAACTTTTTATGATGCAACAGATCTTTTTAGGTAAAACCTGAATGTTTTTTCTGCATTTGAAAAATATTAAGTATGTTTAAAAAAATAATTAAACAATACTTTTTATTCAAAATGCAAAAACAACACTTTCTGCCCTGTAGCGGGTAAATAATAAGTTAAAAACATGCCGTTTTTGCTGGGAACTAGTAGATTTTATGGGCATTCCGAAAACATGCACAACTGAAAATTGTCAATTTTTTATTTATGACATTATTGAAAGGAGTGAGCGATATGTATTGATTATTGATAAATGTGTTTTCAGGGGGCCAGCTAGTATTAGATAGTGAACTATTCCATGAAGTCAAACCCGGACTATCCTCCTACGTTGACAATCCACAAAAGGTAATTATTGTGTTGGTATTTGTGTTATAAACTTAGTGTGTTGATGTTTGTGTTATACAATCTACACCTGGATATAACAAATTATGCAAATGGCACTTAATTTGCCACCTTCGTCATTATTAATAGCAATTTGAATAATAGATCATCAAATTACACCGAATAAACTCAATACAAATCTGTCATGGCGTCCATGCTACATGGCGCAAAATTATCTTTTGTTTTTAAATTCTTTTTTTAAATTACAACAATAGAAATATAAGAAGGTCAATTGATTTTGAACAAGACAATATCAAGTAAAATATGTGTCTGTCTCTCTTTCTCAAACGTGAGCTATCTATAACAACTAGCTTTCTAGAGCAAGACAGATATATTTTATCTGCTTACAGTGGACATTAAAATTACCATAGATAAATTTGATCGTTTATCTATGCAAAATGATATCAGAAGTGTTGCCATCTGCAAAAAATACATGGGAATGTAACATTTTTAGTTGTTGTTTAATCATATTATAATATTAATTTTTGATAATTTACATAGCGCCATTTGCGTAAAATATTACCTCAAGGGCGCTTACACAGACGTAAATAATGATATGAAAACAATGATGATAGACTAAAAAAATATTTAAAAAAACATCATGAATTGGCTGGGGAAGGGGTAAAGTGGAACAGCCATATTATTGCATCTTCTCCTCGGTCTTCATGGTCAAGATGTTGGACAGGATACCTCCCTAAGCGATGGTCATATGGTCCTGAAATTATCCGGAATTATCTGTATGTTCCTGATAGTTACCTAAGGGCGTTTGTCCACTACACGGAATTACACGGAATGTTACCGTCCAGCACGTCAGTAAGCGTTTTAGAACGACGATTGGCTTGGATTGGCATGTGCTTTTGTCCACATTTTTTCAGATCAGTGCTCTTGAACGGTGCATGAACACGTTGCGCGTAAATTCGATCACGCTAAACTGTCGTAGTTGCTTTCATTTTTCAAAACCGGACTGCCGGACAAATTCCGGGTATGTAGTGGACAATCGCCCTAAGACAGCATCAGCATAGATTTTATCACATTCCGACATACTGGACCAACCTGCCGATGGTTATGCCTGTAGGAATAGCTACCGCTATTCTGAACAATATCATGCTGGGTATTGATCTGTTCCATGTGTCTGAAGGAGAACTCCGAAGCGAGATTCTTCTTCATCTTTAGCAATAGTACTCTTGCTTATTTTAGATTTTTGTTAATGTATCCGCCTTTTTTTGTAATGTGTATATTAATTATAATAAATCTAATTGAATTGAATCAATAAAATGGTCTGCTCAGCTGCATAATAAGGGTCGTTCCTTTTCCTTTCTCAGGGTGCCCAGGCCATACTAGACTTAGTGGCTCACGCCTATCCGGTGATACCCTCGCACCACCGGGCCGCAACCCCTCTCCTGCTGCGCGCCACCGCGGGGCTCCGGCTGCTCCGGGCAGGGTCAGCGGAGCGGCTGCTGGACACCGTGCGGGAAGCCCTGACCCTGTCCGGGTTCCGACTAAGCGCTGACGCTGTCGAGATCATGGACGGCAGGGATGAGGGGATCAACTCCTGGTTTACTGTCAACTTCCTGAAGAGTAAGGGGTTTTAAATTTTTTATTTAAAAATTGTCCTTTTTATTAGATGTGGACTAAATCAATAATATATTTTCTGGCATCGGTGCAGAGCATATCAAACTATATACTGAAATAAGATAGCACTTTGTAATAAACACACTATATAATTAAAAATTAATGCAATTTGAGAGGGAGAGAACAAAAAAACTGAAAATGTTCATTCACAAAAATTAAAAAATCTTATTAGAAATTTGGGAAGACTGAGTATCTTCAGAAATTTTAAATTTGCCGTGTGCTTCCATGAATAAAAGAATTTTAATGGTTATTAAAAATAAGGGTGATATGACAAAATATTAAATTATTTAATATGTAATAAACTTGTTTATTTAAAAATGTCTATATTTAAAATAAAGACATATTAACCTTTCTGAATATAAACAAAAAATCAAATCTTTCAATTGTACCTTCAAAGACACCCTAAAAATTTCTATTTACATCTCAGGAGCATAAAGTTTTGCTTAAATTTGCTTAAATACTAAATAGTTAAGAATATTCAGATACGTAAATTAATTGAAAAAGACTGATTTGTACACAAGTTAAATAAATTATAGCCAATTTGGTAATTTTTAGCCAGTGCGATGGTTTTCGTGTCCACTGTTCCGGAGTCTAATTTAGCTGCTTATTTTCATTTCAGGAAAGCTTGACACTATGACTACTGCCGCCTTGGATCTTGGCGGAGGCTCGACACAGATCACCTACGAACCTCGCGGAAAGGGAACCCAATTGCCCCTTGTGACCTTACCCGGACCGAATAGAAACATTTCCCTTTTTACTTACAGGTACTATTTTATGAAGTTTATGCTCTACCAATGTTTTGCGGATAGTCAAAACTCAGGCAAAGAATAATAAAACTCGATTTAAGATATGAAATGTTGCGGGAATTGGTTAAAAGTGTCTTTAACATACTGTTGGTAGATAGCGGGAGACGCTAATAAGCGTTCTATTTGCTTACTTTTGGTAGAGCGCGAGATGCCGAAAAACATTGTGCAGATCAGAGTTTTGTTTGCTGTTACTTGTGATTAGTATACGACCCTGATTAGTATACTTATTAGTGTCGGGGTTGATGAAAAAACCACCTGACAATGTGTTAAGCCAGTTATTTTATTTTATTTTATTAGAAGCAAAAACAACAGTTTCAATACATGAAAAATCAGAATACAAAAAAAAATCATGAATACCAATTACAGTTATTCACATTTATGCATAGAAAAAGTAAGAGAGAAAAAATCTATATAAAAGAAAAGATATAAGATAAGGATGGGATAAGGAGAAAAGGAGATGACAGTGATAGGAAAAGAAGAAAAGGAGAGGACTGAGAATAGATTATATTTATTATTTTTGCAGCTTTCTGAATTTGGGATTGATGGCAGCCCGTCGCGGCGCTTTTCTGGCACAGAACGGAGAAGATGCGACTCACCTCCAGTCAGACTGTATCAATCCTATCATCAAGGATCACCCATGGAGATATTCTAATGTTGACTACTTTGTCAGGTAAAATTATAATAATATTTTTTTAAATAGTCCACTTCATATGGAAACATAACGCTCACTCCTTTCAACAACGTCATATATCAAAAATCGTCAATTTTCAGTTGTGCATGTTTTTGGAATGCCCAGAAAATGTACTATATCCCTGCAAAAGAGGCATATTTTTAACTTAACCTTTTCATAGCCGCAAATAAATTACGCCGCAGTGCTCAACAGGCCAAGTATTTTTTTGAAAAAAAAAAGTTGTCTAAAGATTTTTTTTTTGTTGTTTTTATTGAATTATAATTTACTTACCAAATATTATATCCCGCATCGATTGTTAGAGTTTTATTCTTGAAGTTAAACCAGTTTCAAATTTTCAGGGTTGTCACACTAAGTCGCACACGCAAGTTTTTATTAAATTTAATATTAACACACAACTATTATTTATCAATGGAATATTTTAAAATAATAAGAAAAACACAAAAAAATTGAGCAAAATAAAAACCCCTGGCGTTCAAAACAATCGATTAAAATAATCAATATTTCAAGTGGTTTGAGTGGTAGCCCTAATGACATCTGTCAACTGTCAGCTGAAAGTGATACCGATAAATCACTTAAAAGTATTTAAAAACTTTGTAAAATATTTTGTGACAACTTCAACTGATGGCAATGTATGTTCCGTTTTTGACAGATTGTCAATATGAGTTAAAACTGCGGAGTAATACGTCATCAAAAGTACTGACGAGATATCTCGTCTCTGGCCATACGGGCACTCCGCCATTTGCCGAGATATCTCGTCTCTGGCAACCATCGGGTTAATATTTACCCGCTACAGGGCAGAAAGTGTTGTTTTTGCATTTTGGAGAAAAGGCATTGTTAAATTATTTTTTTAAATATATTGAATATTTTTCAAATGAAGAAAAAACATTCAGGTTTTACCTAAAAAAAATCTGTTGTTAAAAGCTGACCGTATGAAGGCGGATAAAAAAAATATAAATATGTACACAATCAACTCCAAATGACCAATCTTTTTTTTTCCAGTGGCGCCGAGTCAGACTTGAATTTCCTAGACGTCAAGGAGACCCAACTGTCGGTGTCGGAACGCGTACCCATCGTGAAGTTGGAGAGCTGCCGCTCCTTGCTCGTCAAGATGGTCCGAGGCCTGCTGCAGAGCACCCCCATTCCGTCTGGACTCATGATTCAAGACATCAACGCCTTCAGTTACTACTACGACCGGGCTACCGAGGCCGGACTCATAGGTAACTCTAAACTAAACTAAACTAATCTGACCACCACGCCGTTTCCCGTAGGCAGAGAGAAAAGAATAATAACATCACACCACACCTTTGAAAACTATCGTCGCCTCTTCCACATACATGCATCTCCTCATACATCTTCTTCTTCTTACCCTTATCCGCACCCAACGGTGCATAGGGCACTGCATCATATTGAAGCAATGTTATCTTGATAGTTAAATACGCAAAGAAAATGTGAAGAGCCCTGCGCTTCAGTTACCAGGCCAGGGTCATATTATTAAATAAATATGAAAGTGAAAACCACACATATTTATTTTGAATCCTGGGACCTCCAGTATGGTAACCGAGTGTGCTGACCATTACACTACAGAGGCGGACTCATTCATACATACATACCCGCTGATTATTCTGGTTCCTGACTGGACCACGCTCAGTGAACAGTCTCGGAACGCTTCTTTTGTGATGTCTTTCAGCTCTTTCATAGTTTTTGCGTTAATCTCGGGAATTGTATAAAATCTTCTTCCTTTCAAAAATCTTTTAGTTTGGAAGAAGTTAGTTCCTAACAAGAAGTCAGAAGGATCGAGATCATTTTCACAAGTGTGTGCGTCGGGGAGGTGAATACTTTGAAATATACATGTAATTTCTAAATAATGTACATTTTGTTTTATGATGACAGTGTGTGTAAGCGCCCTTGAGGTAGTATTTTACAAAAATGGCACTATATTGCGAGACCGAGGCGACACACATTGCGAGACCGAGTAAGAAATACCGACATTCGGAGCATGTGTAAGACGGAAGATATTGTGAGGTGACGACGACAACAAAGGTGATACTGGAATGATCATGTAAACAGAATGTCAGATGAAAGACTTCCACATATCGCCCTTTAAGGAATCCCTGAAGGACGCAGACCCCCAGGCAGACCTCCAAAAAGGTGAAAAGACAGCTGGGAGTCAACATCCCAAGAGCTACAAGCGGAGGCTCAAACAGATCCTTAGGATCTAGAAAAAGAAGAAGAAGCACTATATGAACTATGGGAAATTATTATTATTACGTATTAATTAAACAGACCACGTATATTCTATAAAGGATTTGGACACACTAAAAATTTTGTGAATTATTTTTGAGGTTCTTGATTTTTGATTAGGATATATGTGTTTTTCTGATTGATTGTTTCAGACCCAGTGACTGGTGGCAAAGTAAAGGTTGAGAGTTTTGCTCAAGCCTCGGAGAGGGAGTGCGCCTCTCCCAACGTGGACCAACCCTTCGCTTGTCTGGACCTCACCTTCATATCCATCCTTCTGCAGGAAGCATTCCTTCTGGACAAGAACAAGGAAGTGGAGGTATGATTTTCCCATGTTTCATAATAAATCCAAAACCAAGCAATGAACCAAATATGTAATAATAGCCCTAATGTATGGAAGTGAAGTATGGAGTTGGCGAAAGATGGATGTAAGTAGACTGGATGCAGTCGAAATGCGATCTCACAGTGCGGCAAAATGATATATGATCCAATTAAGAGTTTGAGTGTGTTACAACTTTGTTTTGTTAGTGTCATATTTAAAATTTTAATTTTATTAATTTTCATATATTATATCGATTCATTGTAAGATCAGCGGTCCCTAACCTCCGGATCGCGGACTGGTATCGATTCGTGGATCAAATGGTACCAGACCACCCAAAACCCTACTTAAAAATCAAAATAATAAACACACCCAATAAAAAATTTAATAATTGTGGAGAAAACCTTATTATTCAGTTGAAAACCCTTTTTGTGCCAAGTTACCACTGGCACATTTCTTCTAACCCTTATCCGCACCCAATGGTGCATAGGGCACTGCATCATATAGAAGCAGTGTTATCTTGATTGTTAAATACACGAAGGAAAGGTGATCAGCCCTCCGCTTCAGGTACCAAGTCCAGGATCATTTTAAACAAATATTAGACTGAAAAATCACAAATATTTATTTTGACCCTCTTGGGAATCAAACCCGGGACCTCCAGCATGGTAGCCTAGCGTGCTGACCATTACATTACGGAGGCGAACTGGCACAATACCTTCTTAGTAAAAAAAACACAACTTATTTAATCAAATAAATCTAAAATATAAACAATCAATGACCCCTACTCAGCAGGCCGCGATAAAATTATCAATTGTTGACCAGTCCACGGATATAACATGTTAAGGACCATTGTTGTAGATGTTCGAATGGTGAATTAAAAAAAAATTAAGGCCTAGTTAAGCACTATCGATAAAATTAAGAGAGATGTGTTAGATGTTTTGGACATTTGGAAGGAATGAGTGAGGAAATATTAGTAAAACGAATTTATGAGGCAAATGTTGGAAATAGGAGCAAAAAAACTTTGCATGGTCTAGTATGTCAAATACTTGGGCATGGTCAGGTCAGGAGTGGAAATATCAGTACAATCCGCGGGCTTGTATGAGGAGATGTTCAAATGTGGAAGATGCGAAGACCGTCAAAGATAAATTGGTTAGGCGGAGTTATAAAAAGCTAACTAACCATCGCGCCAATTCTTTCTGCGAAGAATTGGCCTATTGGTTAGTTAGTTTTTTATAACTTGTAAAACCTTCTCAGGGTGCCCAGGCCAATTCTTCTTCTTCTTTCTGTGCCACTTCTAACGAAGATCGGCGATCATCGTCATGGCTATCTTCAATTTTGATGCTGCAGCTCGAAACAGAGATTTGGTGCTTCTGCCAAACCATTGTCTTAGGTTTTTCAGCCATGAAGTCCTTCAGTTCTTCGCCCCTCAATCTTTCCTTGTATGATTAGGTGGAGAAGACGACATTCTTCATGTCTAAGGCCAACATTAGTGCAAAATGGCGCAGTGCTTAGTTTTTTACTTTGTAACTTTTACATTTTTATTTATAAAGTTTGAATTTTTCAGCTTGTGAAGAAAATTGACGGGCACGAAATATCATGGGCCCTCGGTCTTGCCTACAACACACTGATCAGGGATTTATAACGACTCACCCAAAGTGAAAATCAAATAAAACACTAATAAACACGACTAGCCAAATTTACTATATATTAAACTAATATTTTATAAAAATATTTTTATGTGTAAAATAATTTATTAAAAATTATATTTTTTGTTAAACTATTTAAAAACATACGCATTTGTATGTATCTATCTTTGTCTGTTTTTTTTGTATTGAAAAAAAAATGGTAGCTATCTAAGGTTTTGAAAATTATAGTACATATTGTAATGCACTTAAATTTTAACATTTTTCACATCAAATACTGATTTCAAAAAATCCTATTTTTGTGATTTTTTATGACTAGTATTCATAAATCACATTTTCGTGAATCAGATGTTCATAATTCAAATGATACAATTTTGTCACTCAAATACAGTGGAACCTCTCATAAAGAGTAATTTTCATAATAAGGAAAATACATATGAAAAAGTTGCTCCCTTACGAGCGACATTTCACATAAGGAGAGGTTCCACTATATTCCATGATTTGTATTTCAAGTGTTGTAAATTTGATACAATTTTGTTAGTCAAATATTTCAAGATTCGTAATTCAAATGTATTTAAATAGAATGTTCATAAATCGCTCACTCCTTTCAAGAACGTCATAAATCAAAAAACTTGATTTTTCAGGAGAACGTTTTTAAAGTTCAAACATAAAATAAAATGTATTAAAAATAA
The DNA here is from genome assembly GCF_059751285.1 of Brachycentrus maculatus. Classification (NCBI taxonomy): domain Eukaryota; kingdom Metazoa; phylum Arthropoda; class Insecta; order Trichoptera; family Brachycentridae; genus Brachycentrus; species Brachycentrus maculatus. The sequence continues at coordinate 915,747 of NW_028281060.1, read as the reverse complement.
ATATCAAGCCACTGATTTAACTTTTTACTTCTGCAACAGATCTTTTTAGGTAAAACCTGAATATTTTTTCTCCATTTGAAAAATATTAAGTTTATTTAAAAAAAAAAATTATAATATGAAAATACCTTTTCTTCAATATGCAAAAATAACACTTTCTGCCCTGTAGCGGGTAAATATTAAGTTAAAAATATGCCGTTTTTGCTGGGATATAGTACATTTCTGGGCATTACGAAAACATGCACAACTCAAAATTGACAATTTTTGATTTATGACGTTCTTGAAAGGAGTGAGCGAAATATGTAAACACTTGTTAAATGTTTGTAGAATGAACATTTATAAACCGAGAATACCTGTATGTATTTTTCAGCGCGAGTTATTGAATAAAAATATTAATAATGACGGATTTAAAAAATCTTGTATAATATAAAATATCATCCTTGTCCAGAGAATAGTCACCAACTAACAAATGACATCGCAATGTTTAACACCAATACATACTGATAATGCTCGTTTTTGTCTCTCTTTGAATGATATATGATATAGTAAGCATTGGATTCTGTAGGTGCTTACTTTGCCTTTTACATTTTTATTTGGTGACTTTACTAATGTGAATGATATAAACAAACATTTGGGTGCTAATAAACATTTTTAATTAATGTTTATGAATAAACTAATGTATACTAAAGAATTGTTAAAACGAAAAAGCTAATAATATTTTTGTACGTAAGTCTTTACTTTATTTTGATGCACCTTTGCGATTTTTGATCCTCACATTATATTATAAGATAAAACGTTTGTTAAAATTATCAATTTAAATATATATTTATCGAATTACATATTATGTACGGAGAATATCCTGGTGACATACTCATTAAGAGTCATAATAATAACCTTGTTGACTTTATTTCACTTTTAAATTGCCATTTCAATGAGAGGCATATCATGATTTGTGTTGAAAAAATAACATATTTTTCTGACGACTTTCCCACATGACTTTTGACGCACACTCCACTTTCTATGTTACACAATTTCAGCACCATAATACCTTGAATATGGTCCGTTTAATCGCAAATATCAAGTTTAGTGGAACCTCTATAAAACAAATCACTCACTCCTTTCAAGAACGTCATAAATCAAAAAACTTGATTTTTCAGAAGAACGTTTTTAAAGTTTAAAAATATAACACAATGTATTAAAAATAAATATCAAGTCACTTATTGAACTTTTTACTGTGCAACAGATCTTTTTAGGTAAAATCTGAAGATTTTTTCCCCATTTGAAAAATATTTAGTATATTTAAAAAATTAATTAAACGATACCTTTTCTTAAAAATAACATTTTCTACCCTGTAGTGGGTAAATATTAAGTTAAAAATATGCGTCTTACGCTGGGATATAGTACATTTTCTGGGCATTCTGAAAACATGCACAACTGAAAATTGAGTGTTGTTTTTGCATTTTGAAGAAAAGGTATTATTTAAGTATTTTTTTAAATATACTAAATATTTTTCAAATGGAGAAAAAACCTCCAGGTTTTAACAAAAAAGATCTGTTACACAGTAAAAAGTTCAATAAGTAGCTAGATATTTATTTTTTATACATTGTATTATTGTGTTAAATTTTAAAAACGTTCTACTAAAAAAATCAAGTTTTTTGATTTATGACGTTCTTGAAAGGAGTGAGCGATATGTACCGTCCGGCACGTCAGTTAGCGTTTTAATACGACGATTGGCTTGGAATGGTTTGTGCTTCTGTCCATATTTTTTCAGATCGGTGCTCTTGATCGGTGCGTGAACATGTTGCGCATAAATTCAATCACGCTAAACTGTTGTAGTCGCTTTCATTTTCAAAACCGGACTGCTGGACGGTTAAATTCCGGGTAGGGGACAATCGCCCTAAGACCATTTTCTCATGTCTAAAATATGTTGTTTGTATAAAAAAATTGGGACTTAATTTACACAAAAAGCACAATAAAATACTAATTGTTGTTCAGTATTTTTCTCTGTTTACATTTATTTGAATTATTTTTAAATATAACGCTTGCACAATTTTTATATTAATTTATAGTTCTTTGTGAATGAATTGATTAAATATATTTTATATGCTGCAATAATTCTTTATTTATTATCCAAGACATAGGTCGGCAACCTTTTGTTGTAAAAGGGCCAAATATTTTTCATGGGGATCAGTGCGGGCCGCACTTGCAGTAGGTATACATACAATATTTATGTACAAATATTTTAGTTTTAAAAATAAAACGCTAAGTGTATATTTTAACGACATTTATTGTATTTAATAAAATCAATGAGATTCCCTTCGCTCCCTTTCTCGCTTCCTTTCACTCGATTGTGTATAATATCGTCCATCATGTGCGTTGCGGCGAGAATCTCGCGGGCCGCACCAAGATGTCCGCGGGCCGCAGGTTGCCGACCCATGATCCAAGATATTAAATATATTTTTTTAATATTGGTTAATTTACAATTTTTTTCTTTTTAAAACTATGAATCGATTTGAGTACTTCTTCTCAAAGAAACTTGTAAGGTATTAAAATGTTATTACATTTATTTAATTTGTTTTTAGTTGTGTATTTATAAAAATAAAATAAATCAGTACATTGTCAATTATAATATGTAAATATATATCGCACACTCCTTTCAACAACGTCATATATTAAAAAAATTGATTTTTCAGTAGACCGTTTTTAAAGTTTAAAAATATAATGAAATGTATTAAAAATAAATATCAAGCCTGTTATTGAGCTTTTTACTGTGCAACACATCTTTTTAGGTAAAACCTGAATGTTTTTTCTCCATTTGAAAAATATTCAGTTAATTTAAAAAATAATTAAAAAATATGTATCTTCAAAATGCAAAAACAACTCTTTCTGCCATGTAGCGGTTAAATATTAAGTGTAAAAAAATATGCTGCTTTTGCTGAGATATAGTACATTTTCTGATCATTCTGAAAACATGCACAACTGAAAATTGACGATTTTTTATATATGACGTTGTTGAAAGGAGTGAGCGATATATGTAAATTATTATCTTTCAGATTAGTTCATAATATTTACCCACTAAATGTTATTCAAAATTTGTATAAATATTCACGATATATTGTTATCTTTGAAATTTTCCTAATTATGAATGTTGTGATAAATTTTGTAATATTTTCTATTTAAATAAATGTGGACCAAATTTCCTAAACATAAACTTGGTTTTTCTATTTTTGACATATCAACGTAGATGAAGAAGAATATGGAAGTCTGGGTATATATCGCTCACTCCTTTCAAGAACGTCATAAATAAGAAAACTTGATTTTTCAGGAGAATGTTTTTAAAGTTTAAAAATATAACACAATGTATTAAAAATAAATATCAAGCCACTCATTAAACTTTTTAATATTCAACAGATCTTTTTAGGTAAAACCTGAAGGTTTTTTGTACATTCAAAAAATATTTAGTATATTTAAAAAAAAATATTAAACAATACCTTTTCTTCAAAATGCAAAAACAACACTTTCTGCCTTGTAGCGGGTAAATATTAAGTTCAAAATATGCTTTTTTTGCTGAAATATAGTACATTTTCTGGGCATTCCGAAAACATGCACAACTGAAAATTGTCAATTTTTGATTTATGACGTTCTTGAAAGGAGTGAGCGATATGTGTCACCTATCTTCAAAATCTGCCAGATCCATGTAAGTCAATTTTACAAAAAATGAATGAATGTTTCTAAGATTTTATGGAGGGCAAGTGTGTGATTGACGGGAGTGCCAGAGCAGGATATTTAAAGAAAATGCGTACTTACAGTTTGTTTATTGAATATAAATTTCTTACACTTTGATTACGATTTGATAATGATTTATTTTAATTTATCTAATTGATAATTGAACTTTAAATTAAATATGAAGCTAAAATATACGTTCTTTAACAATCAAGCGATGGCAGGCGATTCTCGCCCCCGCGCTCCGGTTGGCTGCTTTTGTTGAATCCGCTCAGTGTTGTCAACCTGACAACAGTAGTAGTAGCTACCCGCCTACAATTTGTCTACCTTTAGATAAAAAATGAAATAGAGAATTTTCCCATATTTTTGGAAATTGTTTCATTATTAAAAAAAAAAAAAACAAAACACGAAACAAACCGACGATGACTTCATCTTAATTTTTGACCTATCCCCGCTCTCTGATTGGCCCATATGGGTCAGAAGGCAAGTTTCATAAATATAGCGGAATTTGAAATACAATGCTGTTTTTAAGTATTTTTAGGAGGGTTTTCAAGTATATAAATATTTTAAACAATAAAATCCACAATTGGCATTCCGATAGAGTATTTATTTTAAAATCTTATAAAATTGGATCTGGCGGATTTTGAATGCAGGTGACATATATGTAAATCATGTAAGTCACACGTCGGATTACCGGACAAGAGTCATTCCTTCGACAACCCTCAGTAATTTAATTTAGTTTTGGATAATTTATATAGCGCCATTTTCGTAAAATACTACTTCAAGGGCTAGAGTATTATTTTAATATCTAGAAGGCACTGAAATTTAAATAAGGCCCTGTTCAGGTGAGCTAACTAGTTGTATGTTCAAGGATTGCCTTGTGTGCAACTAATTCTATATTTGAAATATAACAAAATGTTGAGATTGAATGAACTACCAATATTTTTAAAATGTCAAAATTGCCTCTACGATACAGAATTATTTTGATAAAATAACTTGGAAATATTTAGATATATTAAGTTAACAAAATGAGAAAAAATGTTATAAAATTTGCCTCAATCGGAATTATATTTCCATTAATTTTTATTCTGGGTAAATACATAAATATTTTTTAAATTAATAACTAATTAATAACTAAGGTGTGGAATGTGAATCAAATGAGTAGACAAAGAACAGTAAAACAAATTTAAGAGGCTTATGTAGTTGGTTATAGAACTAGAAAAAGACAGAGAAGAACTTGGCATGATTTAGTATATCAAATACTTGAAAGTGGTCAAGTCAGGAGTTGAAATAATTGGTATGAGGAGATGCATGAATGTGGAAGAAGCGAAGATTGTTTGCCAAGACAGTTTGGTGTGGCATTCTATATTCTCTACCTACCCCGACGGGGAAGGTAGAGAATATATAGCATGATGGTTAGTGAGATAATTAGTGTAGAAGGCACTGAAATTTAAATAACGCCTCGTTCAGATGAACTAGCTTGTTGTACGTGCAACGCTCGCCATCCATACAACAAAAAAAGAGATATTTCATTCTCAATATGTATTATTATTATTTAAAGCATTTACTTTGTGGTTAGTCATTTTTACTTATTTATTTTTTTACAAAATGTTAATAATATTAGTATATAACCACTCACTGAGATTTTTATGACCAAAAATCGCATGTGTTAAACATTTTGTGTAGTTTTAAGTGTGTAAATGGTGCTATGGTGGTAAAGGGTGGCATGCTGTGGTAGTGATTATCCTGACGAAGAGACGGGTACGTCTCGAAACCGGTAGACATAAAAATCTCAGTGAGTGGTTATGTACTAATATTATTAACATTTTTGTAAAAAAAATGAATAAGTAAGACATATTTCATTTATTGTTTCGGCATTACCACAAAGGGTAAGACATCATGAAATTTTAAATGAAAAACACTTGTTTTTTTACCACTTGAAGATGGAAGCATAGCTTCCGAAACTAGTCGTCTTAAAATAAACTCAAGTGGTAAAAAACAAGTGTTTTTCATTATAAAAATAGAGATATCAGAGGAATTTTACTTTAAAAAATTTCCCACAGATGCCACTAGAAGAATACTATTACCAAAAACAAAATAACATGTTGCCCTGAATATACGGAACACAGATCGAGAACCGCCAAACAATGTTATATTTAAATACTATGGATGATAAAGAAATATTAATGATATTTTTGTTTTAAAATACCTACTGGTTTAAGATTTTTGGCCATTTTGAAAAAACAATGCAATTTTTTGGCAGATGTTTAAAACTTCTCCGTTACAGTAGTAATTTTAATACGATTAGTACCCGATGAGTGTTAACATTCTTCTTCAAACCCTTATCTGCACCCGATGGTGCATAGGGCACTGCATCATATAAACGCAGTGTTATCTTTATCATTAACACATGAAGGAAAGGTGATCAGCCCTCCGCTTCAGGTATCAGTCCAGGGTAGTATTGAATAAATATTAGAGTGAAAAAAATCACTTATATTTTTTTGACCTTCCCTGGGAATCCAGCCCGGGACCTCTAGTACGGTGGCGGAGCGTGCTGACCATTACGCTATGGAGGCGTACCATTACACTACGGTGTTTAACATTATCCTCTGTATTTTTTCAGTAATGACTTATATAGGTTTGAAACCTATCATGCAATATTTAACATATCGAATAAGTTCTCAGGAATATTTGAGGTATGTTGTCTTTTTGGATGCAGATGTGGAAACTACCGAAATATACGTCTTCGCTTTTTCCAAGAATTTTTTGGGTAAGAAAAATTGTAGTCTTTATTTAAAACCTGTTGTGACACTTATTTTGAGGCAACCCGCATTGAAAATGATATGGAATGCATCGAAACATGTGTCACACTGGATATTAAAAAATAGTGGTATGCACCAAGTGAAATTTAAATTAAAAATGGATAGATGTTACCACTGCTGAATCAATTGATGAAAAGTAAGGTAAACCATTTCTAGAAATACTAACTCACTGGTAGATTTCTGTTACTGAAAATTTACCCAAAACTGTGGATGTAGTAGTCCTTAAACTGAGGACCACTGAGGTGTCATTTCTTCAACGGTCTCCAATTATATGATGGTGGAGACTGACCAGAGCATTTCGTCGTAACGTAACATGTTACGATGCAAGCATTCAAGTACAGTGAGCCGAGCTGCTCGCCGCTCCTTCCGAATGCTCCATCCGAAGTCGGATGCAATTTTAGGTCAGTACCAGGGTTGCCAATCTGTTGGGAATTCCCCAAACTGTGGGGGATCTTTCTTTATCTTCGTCTGCTGTAATTTATTAAAATCACGGAACCAAGAATCACGTCTTCGTCGTCCGACATTTTAACTACGAATGCAAAGATTCATACAGATTTTGGGTTATTGATTCTATACAAATTTGATACAGATTTCTAGACTGTAATTCAGATTTTTGGTTTGGCATATGGCAACACTGAGCACAAGGCCACAAGCGAGCAGTTGTGTTCTAAACGAGCACTGATCGCAGTCAGTCAGCAATGCCGTAACGTCGTAACATAACATGCTCGCCCAGGCGATGTTACGTTACGACGAAATGCTCCGGTCAGTCTCCACCATAATGAAGTGCCAAAAACGATGTAGGAAATTATGCCGTAAAACAGATTTTCATTGACTGTTGCAGCATGGGTCTTGGAAAGACAAAACAATTGGTCTTAATATCTTTCTTTAGTTTTTTAATTATTGAAGTAACATAAGTTAATAAATTTCTTTAGTCATATATGTATGTGCAGTAGACGCTCTCTTGATCGGCCTTGAAAAGACCGACCCAGGGCCGAATAACGAACAAGCCAGTTAAAGAGAAAGTAGTGAAAAACACATTAACGGCTTCACTAGCTAATGCTATTGAAAGTATAGATTTATTTAATATATTGTTATCCACCTTGAAGTCTGTACTTTCTCAGCATTTCTTCTCCATGTTATAATGGATAAATTTAAACTTGTGTTTCACTCTCTCTCTCGCTGCTCGCTGATAGTGTGTGAAGAAGATGTGTATTTATCAGTCAGCTTACTATGTGTTATTTTATTATTATTTTATGTTTAAGTCTTTTTGTTTCTCTATTAGTGTATTCATTAGTGTATTTTCATATTAGGTACTGTATATATGTATAATGTTAAAGGCATTAGCCGTTCAAAAAATAAATTAATTAATATATTAAAAAAACACTTTCGCAAGGAACAAAAAAAAAACACTAAGAAAACAATAATTTTCTTCTGTATTGGAAACTCCCACATTAAAATTAACATTTCACAAACTGTAAAAAATAGTACAGGAAAACACCACTCATCTTTAAAAAAATGGATTAAAATATTCTGTTTTTTTTTGCTACTTCTTGTGTTGAATCGACTTTTTAGAGGCCGGTTATGATAGCGTCTACTGTATGTATATTTCTATACATACTAGTACCGTAGAACGAGCTACTTGAACTTTGATGTGTTACTTGAGCCCAGTACAAAAAAGAGATTTAAATCTGTATTTGGTCTACAATAATGAACGTATCGTGACAATAAGTGTCACCTGTCAGGGAAACAATGAATCATGTCGATACGTTCATTATTGTAGACCAGATACAGATCTAAATATTATTTTTGTACTGGGCTCAAGTAACATATCAAAGTTCAAGTAGCCACGTTCTACGTTAGTTGAAAAGTGGAGTTTTTAGTGGAATTACACAAAGTGAACAATGATAATGAGAAGAGTGTTATTTATTAATGACTTACACTTACAGGAAATTTGATTGTGGAAAATGAATTTCACACTAATACTACTCCCGGCATATTCACCTTGAATCACTTTGAGCATATGAGAAACGTAAGTTATAATCTTGATATTTAAACATTTCAAATTACTGCCGGTACGTGGAATATTGTGGATGAGTATCATCACTGAACAACAAACTAGACAAAAATATTGAAATCTTTTAGTACACAACCATGATACACGATTTACACACAACGAATGTTTGATAGTCCCAAGAATTAACAATAAATATGGGAGTCCAACACTGCGATATATCGTTCCGAACATTTTTAATTTGTTGCTGACAGATGTTAGAGGTCAAAATAAATTATGGAACAAAGGCAAAATAAAGGAATGGGTGAATGATTAAGAGTTAATTTTATGAAAATTGTAAAATGTTTTTATTCTTAATTTTTCTCCCTTTTGTGTGTATATTAGGTTAAAACCGTTAAAAGCAATAAAAATGGATTAAAAAAGAACTCCACCGACAAGACACACAAGGTGGCTTGGTGGGTCTCTGCAAAAAATTGTTACAGTTAATTGTGTGCAATTTATGTTAATAAAAAAATAAAATTAAATAAAATAAAAAAGAAATTCAATAAATACAGACAGCCATATTAAAACTATGACTATATAACACATGGCAACAAGAACTCTTCTCTGTCCTATTCCTATTCTGTTACTGAGGGTTGTAGCCCTTGTGGATGCAATGATTCTTCTCCAGTTATCCTTTGACTGCGCTGCACGTAGTGCTCCAACCACCGAGGTGCCTGCTGCTGCCTTAACTTGATCGGTCCATCGTGTGGGGATCTTCCTCTCCCTCTCTTCCCCTCTAGGCTACCTATCACAACCAACAACAAGAACTACGTGTAAATAATCTTTGCACTGGGCGGAGCTGACATGTTTAGGTGCAGACTGACCGGAGCATTTCGTCATAACATAACACGTTACGATGCAAGCGTTCAGGCAGTCAGTACACCGAGCCGAGCGCTCCATCCATAGTTCCGGATGCTCGCTGATGCTCGCCGCGAGCGATGTTACATTATGTTACGTCGTAACATTATGTTACGACGAAATGCTCCGGTCAGTCTCCACCTTTTTACGTTTTTGTACATACTTCTCTGCAATATTGCGTGGAATCAAAGTTTTACAATACAATTCACAGAATGTAGTCGAAAATAGAAGCGGAGGAAGACCAAGGAAAACTTGGCAAGAACACTTGGGCGTGGGTAGGTCAGCAGTCGAAATAATCTACGGGTATGTGTGATGAGATGCATGAATGTGGAAGAGACAAAGTATGTTTCCAAGGACAGAGTTGTGTGGTGTTTTACTCTCTCTGCTTACCCCCGTGGACAAGTGGGGTTGATGGTTAGTTAGTTTGTTTATTTATGCAATCAATATTTAAACATTGAACTTTCAAGGATTACTGAAGTAGGTAATTGAAAATAAAGATGACAATAATGAATTCGAATAGAAATAGTGTATTCCATCAATAATACTCCATTTGTTCTGTCCCTGCTTAGTGTAATAGTAAGAACATTTGCCTACCATGCTGGAGGTCCCAGGTTCAATTCCCAGGGGGGTCAAAATAAAAATAAAAAGTTATTTTTCACTTTAATATTTATTTAATATTATGGTAGACTGTAGAACTTTAAGCGCAGGCCTGGATACAAGAGAGCCGAAGGGGCCAAGAAATACTTGTCCTATGAAGAGGTCTTTTTTATATCCGTGCTTTCTTAAAAGAAACTGTAATAATGTAAAAATTCTGTAAACGGAGGGGTAAATCGTTGGGACTTTAACCCTTTCCGGTCCCCCAAAATTAAAAAAAGAAATCTAGGTAGACAGTTACATTCCAATTAGAGAAAAAATCTTTTGTCCTCTGCTCCACATACTGTTGTAATAGATACAAGTGACAAAAATGTAAGCTTGGAATTTAAATAAATAATCCTGATGAAAAAAATGTGGAATAATATCCGACATGGGACCTAAGAGCAAAAAATCAATGTCGAATGAGATTTGATATTGGACCCGTAAGGGTTAAGCCAGCTCTCTTTCACAGTATTTTTACCTTTGTCTAGGTCTATTATATCCCGATTTGACTGTACTCATATATAACCTTTGTATAAATGATGCTGAGACATCTAATATTGCATATTTGAACAGGACTTTAAGCTGATTCAACACTGCCTTGATATAGTGCGGAACATTGTACCGGAAGAGCATCGTCAGCTGACCCCTTTGCTGTTGAGAGGCATTCGTGATGAGTCCTTCTCGGGAGACATCCGGAAACAATTTATGGTTCTGGATAGTATTACTTCCGTGCTGGAGGATTCTGAGTTCTGTGTCCGTCCCGACTATGTTCGAATGAAGAAGGATAAGGAGAGCGACTTTAGCAAATGGTTGGCTCTCAACACATTACAAGGTTGGCATTATGTATAAGGAATATTCATTAATTTAACGCTTTAACCACATCACACATGACATACACTGAAAAAGACGCGCAATGACAGTAGCTTTAAAAAATAGTCACAGATGATCACGACGCGAAATAATACTAGTAACGCCCTCTCACAATAATTTATTTTTATTAAATATATTCGTTTATTATATAAATTCAATCATTATTTTTGAAGCTGATGAAACAACAACGCTTGTGACAATGCTCCAGCCTATTCACTCGATCACTGTTCTTCCCCACCCACCTTACTCACCTGATCTCGCTCTTCTGACTTCTTCTTGTTCCCCAAACTCAAAAGACCTTTGTAAAGAAGAAGATTTAGGACGATTCCCGAGATTGAGGCAAAGGCGGCAAAGGATCTGAAGGAGAAGCATCACAAGAGAAGCGTTCCGGGACTGTTTCCAAAAGTGGAAACACCGTTGGGATAAGTGTGTGCGTCGGGGAGGTGAATACTTTGAAGGGGACTTAGACATGTGGCTTCTAAATAAAATACATTTTGTGTTTTGACATTTGCTGTTTGAATATTGCTTATCGACGTGCTTGCTTTGAAAAAGGAATCAAGTTTTGATGCAATATTTGATGTTTGGTGTTTTTTTTTATTATAATGAACTCTCAAAAATTACGAAAATACATATAACATAGTTGATCTTCGCAAATAGTCAATAATTTGACCGGATTTTTGTCCGTTTTCCATAGATATAATATTTTCTATAAATGGAGGTCCATTATATTGAAGTTTTACTGTACATCATTACCTATTTATAATTTTTTCCGTGAAATATGCAGATGTATCCATTGAAAATTTCTTTTAAAATGTCAATAATTATCAATTCATTGATATTTTTTGTTGCTAAATTACAAATATGAGTGGACTCCCTTAAACAAATGATACAGCTGCGCATCTCCGCACACTAAACTAAGAAACACATTTGTGTTTCTTAGTTTAGTGAGAGTAAGTGCCTTGTTTATTGCTCTTGTGTGATGTATGGGTGTATGATTTATTTTTTCAGAGGGGGATAAAAATTCTCTTTTGATACTTACGGACCAGTACTTAGACATGTTTTTCAAACCAAAATCGTATGACAGTGACAACGAACCAATGGACCCCATGTGGGACAGCCACAGGTAAGTAAACTTCCATGTCAAACGGTGTGTATAGGGTACTGCACCATATTGACACAGTGTTATCTTAATTAAGAAAGGTGTGTTGAGATGGTTTGGACATGTAGAACGAATGAGTGAGGAAAGAACGGTAAAACAAATTTATGAGGCGAATGTTATTGGGAAAAGAAGCAAAGGAAGACCGAGAAAAACATGGCACGATCAGGTATGCCAAATACTTGAAAGTGGTCAGGTTAGGAGTCGTAACAATCGGCGGGTATGTATGAGGAGATGCATGAACGTGGAAGAGGCGAAGAATGTTTGCAAGGACAGAGTGGTGTGGCGCTCTATTCTCTCTGCCTATCCCTGCGGGGAAGCGGCGTGATGGTTAGTTAGTTAGTTATCTTAATTGATGATAGTTAGTATATTTAAAAAAAGCGGGTAAATATTTAGTTAAAAATACATTACATAAAATACAGTACATTTTATGGGCATTCCGAAAACATGCACAACTGAAAATTAATTATTTTTGATATATGACGTTGTCGAAAGGAGTGAGCGAAATGTCTACTTTTTCGGAGATATGTTTGAAGTGCTTTCTATAACTTTGTCAGGCAGTCGTTTGAATTTTCAGATACAACGCGCTGGGACTGAAGAATATAAGAAAGTCAAGCTTGACCAATTCCTACTCACCGGGCAAATTCACCCACGAGTCGGAATGCTTGAGTCCATCCTTCAACCATTTGGAATGGGACAAGTTTGCAAACATGTAATATACATTTTTCATTGTAATTTTTGTGCTATCATTGCCTTATAAGTCTGGATCCCGAGGGATCCAAAAAAATCCCGCACAGATCCCGATGAATCCAAACTGTGCGAGTGTGTAATCATTTATTAGTATGTATTTCTTATTCTATCGGAGGTTTTTTGCGAGATCCCATGGAATCTAAAAAATCCCGAGTGGATCCCACAGGATTGAAGACTGTGTAGGTGTGTTATTCTTAAATGGCATGTACTTCTGAGTCTACTGGTGGAATTCCGCTGGATCCCATGAGGTACAAAGAATCATGAGTGGATCCCACGGGATTGAAGACCTGTGTAGTTGGGCAATCCGTAATTAGTATGTACATCTGAGTATATTGGTTGAATTCCGGCTGGATCCTACGGGATCCAGAAAAGATACGAATGG